>NW_027273064.1:0-40034 GCF_040938485.1 Diadema antillarum
CAACTTCTTGTGTGGTTTTGTGATGCATGCTCACATTACATTCACTAAAACTCATCTAATGCAGAATGGCTTTAAGCAAGCCATTAAGTGCCTCCAAACCTTGAAGATATTTCAGGTCATGGACTTCTGGCCCAGTTTGCCATCTGAGCCGTGAATAACCCATCATCCTACATTCTATTTTTCTTTCTTCTGCTCGAAATTGGGTTTACAGAGCATTCCCCCCTGTTACCCTCTCACTCTCTCTGTGCATGCTTGGAAGCATGAATTAATTAGACACACTCAAAAATAGTAGGTTACTCATTACAGTGCGGATGATCTTAGCCTTGAGTTGAAATTGATACTAACTTCCTGACTTGTGTGACAACTAATCAACAACTCATGTCGCATCGCTGCCCAGGATGCACCCACAGAAACTACATTTGCTGACTGCTGCTTGGGGGGGGGGGGGGAGGTGAGGGAGAGGGTGAGGGAGGATGAGGAAGGGAATAACCTCCTATGTCATTAGCCCTACCCTCCTTAGAAACCACATGAATGTGATTCCAATTCACAATGAAAATCCATGAAGTCGAGAGACTCCAGCAAGAATAATGGCATACTGGGTGCTGAGAATCTGATAAACCTTTTTAACCCGTTCCTTCCGCAATTCTCTGAGTGCCTCAAATGCCTCCAAACGAGATTCTTTTTGCCTGTCAACAGAGAACGGACAGGTTGGTAATCCACCTGTGCGAAAGCAGTCAAGCAGTACATGTATTCCCTTTCCACGGTCAACTACTGAGCCATCAAACAATGAAAACATCGATTGGGCGCGAGGTATGAATAGACTGTGCGCTGATGGGCTCACAAACTTTTTTGTTCTACACAAAACCACACATCTGAATGGGATGACTGGGCTCAGCGAACACAAAAATCTACTGAACTCAGCTTTAATAGATCACTATGTACAGTACATGTTCATACAAGTTTCATAGCAGAACAAGCATAAACTGAATCAGAAAAATGGTAAATGATACTGTGATATACGCATTTTTCCAACAGAAAGAAAACATATGGAGATAGAATAAACTCTTTTCTTTTTATCAAACCCATTTTTCTTGGCATTATAACACAAAGAAACATGAATTTAGGCCACGAAAGCAGGCACTCTTGTCTTCATCTTGGGAACCTGGCATACCAGGTTCCCGTATATCAGTTTCTCCCACGGGAACCTGGTATACCAGGTTCCCATAAGGAACGGGTTAAGTGAAATTGTGTTGAATCTCAGCAGAATATACAGATGACCAGACTTGAAGCAAAAAGCAAGACAAGAACCCAAAAACAAAAGGCCCAGAATGTTGCAATTTCAATCTTTGGCTTATCACAAATCTCTGGGGCTAATAAAAGACCAATCTCTTTTCACTGGAACTAAAAAGGTTGGTTGATATCACATTTCATACTTTCACAACGAAAAAAAAATCAGATCCCACAGTTGCACATACAGCTTCTAGCAATCAGCAAGAAGAGGAAAAAAAAAATTGCTACAGGCACACAAATGTGAGGATGATTATGTGGCCAAGTAAAGTTATCAAAAAGTTCCTGTGATGAAGAGCCCACTGAAACACACTTGAGCCATCTAATCGTCTGAAGGTTTTGACAGTTCCTTTCCTTTTACTCATCATGAATGCCATCAGCAGACTTAGTTTGGTAGCAATCAAGAGACTTGGAGAAGACTTATATGTGCTGTATCAATTGAAACAAATCTGTTAGACCCTCCTAGGGGTACACAAAACTAGATGAATTTGTATCATGCCAACTTGAGTGCAATGTGGTCATCCTGGTTAGAACACCCTCACGCATTACTGCCTCGACTGTCATCCCTACCTTGCCGTCAAACTTGGCATAGTCCGCGAAGGGATTGCTGGCCTGGTCTGGGAAGCGCTCGAGCTGAACGGACAGGGAGGACTTGGAGATCTTGGGCTTGGGTTTGACTTCCTTCTTCCCAAATAAGTCGTCCAGTTCCTCATCTGCAAGACAGAATGGCAGTGGAGGTAGATGGGAGGTAGGTATGTAGGGGGTGGATAGGAAATGACAGATTGAAATGTGGAGAGGTGGATTGGTAACAGTAGATCAGAATGAGGAGGGTGGATTGGAGACAAGAGATCAGAATGAGGAGAGGTGGGTGGAGACAGGAGATTGATATGGATAAAGGTGGATTGGAAAAGGGAGATCAAAACGAGGAATGGTTAATGCAGACATGTGTGATAAAGAATTGAGAAGAGGTGGATTGGAGACAAAAGATTGAAATGGGGGAAATGTGAATTAGAAACAGGAGATCAGAATCAGGAAGGTGGATTGCAGATGGAAGATCAGAATGAGGAGGGTAGATTGGAGACAGGAGATTGAAATAAGGAAAGGTGGGTTGGAGGAGGATTACAATGAGGAAGGGTGGATTACCGACAGACAATTAGAATGAGGAAAGGTGGGTGGAGACAGGAGATAGAATTGTGAAGAGGTGGATTGGAGATGAGAGATCAGAACGAGGGGTGGATTGAAGATGGGAGAATGGAATGAAGACAGGTGGGTTGGATATGAGAGATCAGAGCAAGGAGGGGTGGATTGGAGATGGGAGATTGGAATGAGGCGAGATGGATTAGAGATGGAAGATTAAAATGAGCAAGGATGGATTGGAAACAGGTGAACAGAATAAGGAGAGGTGGATTGGTGAGAGGAGATAGAAATGAGGAGAGGTGGATTGGAGATGCGAGATCAGAACAAGGAGGGGTGAAATGGAGATGGAAGATTGGAATGAGGTGAGATGGATTAGAGATGGAAGATTAAAATGAGCAAAGGTGGGTTGGAAACAGGTGAATAGAATAAGGAGAGGAGTGTTGGTAAGAGGAAATAGAAATGAAGAGAGGCGAGCAGGAGACAGGAGATCAGAATGAGGAAGGGTGGATTGGAAACAGATGAATAGAATAAGGAGAGGTGGATTGGTGAGAGGAGTTAGAAATGAAGAGAGGAGGACACGAGATCAGAATGAGGAAGGGTAGATTGGAGACAGGATATTGGAATGAGAAGAAGTGGATTACAGGAAGGAGATTAGAATGAGGAGAGGTGGATCGGAGATGCAAGATTTAATAAATATATGAGAAGAAATAAACATGTGCCTGAAATGGTACATTCCTAAATGAAGACAAACTGATCATAACATATTGTCTATTTCCATCCCGTGTTTTGACATGTGACATTTCAACCTTGACCTTTGCCCTGTGACCTCTCAACCTTCAACTTAATTGTGCCAAGCATGATTGGTTCATGTGTTAATGGTCAAAATTACACTTACTGGGCACTTTCAAATAACACCAAGAAATGATTCAATATACAGAAAGGACGATGCATGACATTTTTAAAGTTAAATATCTGTGATATCAATATCAAATATTGATACCTGTAATGTGACAGCATGAACAAAAAAGTCAGACAGTGCAAAGCTTAAGATGACAAATTAAATTTGAATACTGAGATATCAGGAGCTCTCCTGATGTTCATCTTATGTCCTCAAAGCTCAGAACAGTGATACAAATAATATGCATCACACATGCTTCATTTCCTGAGACAATGCAGCAGTAGTTTAGCATATGAAGAGTTAACTGTACTTTTCTTCTGATTTTACAAGCTCAACAAAATAGAAGACAGCCTTAAAATTAAAAAGGAAACTTCTATCACTACCCTTGCAGATAGCACACTCCCAGCCCCTCCGTCAAAGTAAATATATAACCTATAAAATTTTAAGTCTCCTAATTGGGTCTGACACCAAGACTAACCACTTGCCCCAGTCAATAGATTATGGCAAGCCACACATGCACATAATTACTGCTAATGAAATGCCTCGTTCATGATTCATCTCTCGACCCGCTTCTCATACATCCATCTCAAGGGGGGGAAGCCTTTCTTTGTCCCCCTACGTCAGAACTGTTTGCCCGTCTCTCTGCGAGACGGCTCCCCGAGCCTCCGCACGAGAGGAGGGGGGTAATTAACGTCAGCTTCGTCACAAGAGTTTGGGAAAAGAAAACTACTCCACCACTTCGCCATCCTAATCACCCACAGGGTTTTCACAATGAAGCTTCCTCCCCAATGCAGCAACAGAAAGAAAAAAAAAATTGAGAAAGTGGATAAAAAAACAGAAGAAAAGAAAGTCAGTTTCTACTTTGGGAGTCAAGCCCAATGGAGGGTGACATGCTGTGTGGAAATTTGCCAAAGTGCTCAATTACAAAAATATGAACCGTGACTAGGGTGGAAACCAGCACAAGACAAAACATTTAGCTTTCGAATGACAGGCCAATTACGTCATTAATTTTAACTTTCGTGACCACTTTCCGTGACACGAGATAAACATTTGTGGTATCTGCCATGGTTAGGAGAAGGGTAAGGGAGAGACGGGGAAGGTGGGTGGGGTTGTGAGACAACATCAGACGTTATCTGGGAAGAATGATGTGGAGGATCTGGAGCATCAACCCTCACTGAGGCAACCCCCCCCCCCCCCATGCTTTACTCCGTTCTTGGGCCGTGATTGATTGCGGAGAAATGTCTTGCCTCTTCTTCCCCTCCACGCCGCTACAACTAGCCCCGGGTCAATCCTCACCGATGGCAAGGCATGCTGGGACAAAAAACATCGCCGTGCCAACGGAGACAAGAGTCGCCAGCGATCTGCATTCACGGGATGGCGGCCGGTTACATCGCGCAAGTCCCTGGAAGCCGCGCCATTTATCAGCTCAATAATTGATTATCAAAAGACAGCCAAGATGATACTGTGGCTGAAGGGGTATTCACTAACCTTGATTAAATTCTCAATAAGCACAATTTTTGGTCATGAAGAGAATGAAATCTCTATCATCTTGGGCTAGACAGACCTTTTACCATGATAATCCTTTTTGCTATACTTTAAAGAACAAAGTATGTCTGAGCACATTAAATTCATTAACTACATTCTTAATTCCCACTGCCATTCCACCACATTCATGATTCATAACAATATCTCCAGTCCATCTGCTTACATCTGCCATGAAGATAGCAAACTGCATGCTTAACTTTTTTGAAGGATTAGCCGGACAAGATACAATGTAGGTCTCCATTGAAATAAGCCATCACTTACAATGCAAGGTTGCCTGGCACTTGGGCTTTAGAGGGCGCTTTTCACAAGTTTCACAGAATATCAGAAGCTAGTGCCCAGACAATTCTGGAGCCTCGGGAGAGATTTTTCCCACAAACACGCCATAGTCATCACTCAATGTGCTTTTGGCCTTACATGCATCTCGCAATTCATGCAATAACACACAGTCCCATGGCAACGAAACCACAATCACGTTTTGATGCATACTGGTGGGCTCAACTTTAATTGTATGCAACATTGTCTCATTGTCAGCAATGTAAAAAAAAAGAAAGAAGACATCATTATGAACTAGTCGTTAGAAGCTGACTGCTGCTTTGACCACTGTTCATGCATCCATAACCTGTCTGGCTCAGACATGACATTTCTGTTCACTTTCAACCCAAAGAGTGATCTGTATTAAACCACCAAAAATTCTTATCACTTTCAGTACACCTGTAAACACTTCTGTGTATTTATGTGATACATCATAACAAATTCTAAAGCAGAATGTCAGAATTAGCATGGCAACAAAAGCAATAGAGTCCATAAGTTTTAAGCAATTTTTTTTCTCTGAATTCCGCATACATGTATATGATCTGTAAATCAAAGCTGACCATGCTTCATTACATGCAAAGTTTTCCACGCTGGTAGGTCGCATTTTACATTCCTCAATGTAACTACAACAGAAGATAACGTGTTAGATGCGTTTTACCTTTTTCCATTGATGACACATAACATTTATAGATTCTGCACATAAAAATCATGAAAAAAGTACATACTACTGTATTACCAGAAATTCTTGAGTGCATGCAACTTTTGTGAAGAGCCACGATTCTGGAAAGGTTCACACCGTTAAATTGGCCATCAGCTCCAGTTCACTAAAGTTTCATGCTGCGAATGTTTCTGGTTTTACAGTATCTTGACTTCGATTACAAACATGTTTTACATTGGCACAACAGCAGGTTTAGACAATTACTAAAACCAAACCAACATTCAAAGACAACAAAAAATAGGAATCTGATGATCAGAAAGGTCAGAGGGCGTATGCCCTACGTGTTCCTTGCGTGAACCTGCCTCTTTCGTTACAAGTGGTGTATCCAAAAGGTTTGTTCTAAACCCTCTATCAACTCCCTTCCAAAGTCGGGGCTGCTACCCATTAATTCCTGCAAATAGCAACAGGCAACCACTGTCTGAAGCGTCATTAGTTCAGTACTGAATTTTGGCAAGCTGCTTCTGCTAGTAGTAAGAGCGTGAAATCCTCCTCTAAAACTGTCCCTACGAAGCTCTCAGTCTCGATAAAATCATGCCAGAAGACTGGGATTGAACTCCTTGGAAAGTTGGGCAAACCAAGCAGACGAAGAATATCGTTGGCTGCATTTGCTCCCTAACAAGTTCGTCAAACACGGCACGGACACTCTGACCTTTCCCCCAAGTGTACCCATGGAGCGATATCAGCACATTCAAGCTTAAATGAGTAGTGTCATTGGTGGGCACTGTTAACGCAGAGCACCTTACTTAATGACCAATTGTTTGGTTTTACATTATTCCCCCCATTAGAACGTCGGGCAACTGCTATTCAACGCATTTTAAATGATGAGCGGAGTAGACCGTATTAATCGTGACCTAATTTTATTTGATAAAAATGTTAGCAAGTGAATTCATGAGAAGAGACGGGAACCCCCCCCCCCCCCCCAAAAAAAAAAAAAAAAAAAAAAAAACGAACAGGGATTGTGCCATCTCTCCAGAGAGTAAGAAGGTTTGCGGAAAAGAACAGACACTGCCACATCGAAAATGTCCCCTTTGGTCAGGCTGTAGTCCCACCCCCTTCCTTCCTTGATGGTATTCTTTGAATCATAAAGAGGCCAGCAACTGCTACAAAACAATAAATAAATAAAAGACAGACTTTTCTTCCTGCCTTCTATTATGCTATTCCTCCAGAAGGGCGTACTTCTCATCAGCTGCAATCATTTATCTGAGCCCTGCCGTCTGCCATACAAATGTAATAGTTTAATCCTGATTCAACACACCCTCGTAAGTTAGTCTTGTACTCTCTTCAAATTTTTCAGTGAATAAGGTAAGTGTCACTGACACAAAGAACCTCAAAAGAGAAGACAAAGAAAACCAAATTGCCGCAGTCTGTGAAGAAGATGAATAGGACGACCCTGGTGATGTCATACCTTAAAGTTACACTCCTAACCAGGTCTCTTTTCATATAAATCCATATACAGATCTCTGCAAAGTGTCACAAGGTCAATTTTTTTCCCCAAGCAGTAAAGAGCTTTATGAGAGATAAACTAATTTGCATTAACAACGAATGTGAAGAAAGTGCTCAAACATAGCCACATTGTAGTCATGTTGTAGACCAACAACCACAGCATGACTACAAGCACTGACAATGTAACACTGTGCACTACATTTGACATAAAAGCACACATTCCTTTTAATAAATATTAATATTCATTCTTTACATGAGCACTGGTCCATTACAGTAACAAAACAACAATTTCTGGTAGAAAATCTTCGGTTTGGGGGGCATTACCTGGAAAATCAGAAGCGCCCTCTTTCCACTGGATCCTGCGACACTGGGTCTGCGTCATGCGGTCTTGCCTCAGCTTTTCCAGTCGTACCGCGGTGTTGGACCGGTGCCGAAAGCTGTAGTCAAAGCTGGACTCAATTTCATACGATTCCCCATAGATGTCCACATCATCATAACCTGCAGTATCATCAACGTGAAAAACAAAAGATAATAAGTCAAGACAAAAATCGACAGAAATTAACTTTAGTTGACATAAATGAACAGGGCAAATATAACTGATTAAACATTATTATTTTGGATTGCTCCTTACAATATTTGCACTCACTGATAATACATGAACATGCGGTTTGGTTCTACAAACAATACTCACGGCTAAATGGCAGTTATCTTGCTACACTGTAGGTGGGCATTATGTGATCAAGTCCACTGTTTGAAATAAAGTCAATACGCATTTTTAAACATGCATTTGACAAGTGTTTTATCAAACCATTCATGCAACATATTTCAAAACAGACCATAAATGTTTCAAATATGTTTGATCTGTGCAAACAATGGTAATTAAAGAGAATGTTCACAATTTGTAAACTGTTGCCAATGATGTACCTGATGTACCAAAGGTTTTTATACACATTTCATCTGAAATATGTTTAGGGCTGCCCACTGTACAACCCGTAGGTACATTGTAGATCTCAATCCCAAACAATTGCATCATGAACTGTCAGGTTACAGAGTAGCCAAAATGAATTGTTTTATCTATTTTTGGTGGCAAAATGCTCCCAATTTGAGTCTACTGTAAAGCAAGGAATTTTTGCGGCATGAAATTTTTGCAAATTGGAGCTGATGTCCTTTTTTGCGGCATGAAATTTTTGTGAAATGCCACTGACAATCAATGCATATACATATGTAGTGTAGACAAGAACTTTCTTAAAGGACAAGTTCACCTTCATAGACATGTGGGTTGAGTGAATGCAGCAATATTAGTAGAGCACATCATTGAGAGTTTGAGGAAAATCGGACAATCCGTTAAAAAGTTATGAATTTTTGAAGTTTCTGCTCACTAAAGGCTGGATGAGAAGACTACTATAGCTTGTGATGTCACATGAGTACAACGATATAAAGAAAGAATAAAGAAAATTCAACATATTTTCACTTTTCTCGCATAACAAAAGAACACCTGACTTCTCTCTTTCAGAAGGCAGGGGGAATAATATTACCCTTAACATATGTCAGTAGCAAGTCGAAGAAATGTGCACTTTATTCAAAAAGTAAAGTTTTGTGAAATTCTCTTTTTATTTTCTTTATATGGTTGTACGCATATGACATCATACACTGTAGTAGTCTTCTCATCCAGCAGTGACTATGCAGATACTTTAAAAATTCATAACTTTTGAATGAATTGTCCGATTTTCCCCAAACTTTCACTGATGTGTTCTACTAATATTGTTGCATTCACTCAATCCACATGTATATAAAGGTGGACTTGTCCTTTAAGTTATCAAATTTTGACACTTGCGAAATTCGCAAAATGAAAATCCATGCGCACATTTCCGGTTTTACAGTAATTTACTTCTTGAGTTTGTCTGGTATCTGACATCGCAGCAAGCAAAACCATAGCAGCATTTGCAGGGTTTCTCCACATGTGACAATTTTTTACTATGTTTCTTAACCAACTGCAGAATGTTCAGACACTGAATTGAGTCTTCTTGCTGAACGTTGACAGAAAAACAACATCTAAACACGCTTTGTTGCAACAGCTTTGGTCACACACTTCATAACTTGTCAATCAAACAAGGCAGCACCACTGCAAAGCTTCACACGCTAGAGTACGTATCAATATGAATGTAACACACCAAAGTTGAAAGAAATATTGAGCAGATGGCGTACAGTCACTCAAAACTAAGAAAACCAAATAGAAACACACCACGAACCCACACGGTCTCCCAAAGTGTTTGGGAGGAGCACGATTCAAGCTTACTTTCTGACTTACCACCAAAAAAAAAACACAAAAAAAAACAAACAAAGAAAATCATTAGACTGGCAGACAACATGTTTCTTATTTATGCTTCACTAATAAGCTCTTCACCGATCTGAAAGGGCAGGCTTGTCAGCCCTGCCACTACATCAAATGCTTTGCTTACAAGTTGGTCTTTATTGAGCGGGGGGCCTGTCAAAGTAACAACATTGCAAGCCCCTCAAGTGTGTGGCACATGAATGTTGGCAGAGCTCTCCTAGCTTTCAAATGGCTCATGTAACCAGTATTTGATGGCACACAGTCCAAACAGACACGGGGTCTGTCTTCCGGAAAAACAGGCGGTGGCTCCCTGCACCAAACCTTCACGCGATCAACCACAAATTCTATTTGGGTGTGGCCGCACATATGATATAAAAACTTCCTTTTTTTTAACATAAAAGTTACCCAAAAAGTAGGCTGATGAGAAACTAATATACTGAGTGAACACAGAGTGAAATCAGAAATCCTCTTCAGTAACAGTGCCCTATATAGAACAGGTAGCAAAAATCCTGCAATTTCATTGGTCGAGAGCTGCATGTTGATTTTAACTGGCCGTACGCTGCTGCACTGAGGACAGCCACTGTAAACATGTTATCGTACACTTGTAGAAAGAGTTTGAACACTATTAAAGCAAGCGTTCGTGCACTCTGTAGCAAACCAAACAAACCGTGTATCCAGTAATTACTGGATGCATGGTTGAAAGTACTGGATGCATGGTTTTCATCTATGGCAGGCTGAAAGAAAATGCATCAAGTACATTTGCCATCAGGTAACATGATCAAAAAATGGCTTTCTGGAACAAACAAAAAAAAATGTGTCGCCCATTCTATAAAACAGATGATGCACACTATGTCTTTTCGTGCATCGGTAGGAAAAGTATGCATGTGGTAACTATGGAATTCAGCCTAAAGCTACTTGGTGGAGCCTCATGGGTTAAGAATTCCATAGTTACCTTATGCACACAATCATCATTTGTTGCCATTACATCATTTGTATACTAGCTGACACCTGCTGGCTGCAAGCACACTTCATGAGAGCAGAAAATCATTGTACTACCAGCAAAGAGGGAGCCAAATGATGTTGCCATGGGATTCTTAGATCATGGTGTCAAGACAGATTTTTCTGCCAGCTGTCAGAGCTCAATCATAGGATACGTTTAACTGCATCATCACAAGAAATCTCCAGACAGAGCCATAGCAAACATCTGTAGAAAGTCTCAAGTGCGGGACAGGACATCGGATTTTGCACAGTAAATACCAAATACCACAAACGTCCTTCTGCCAGCCATGAGACAACATGTATAGTTCATCACAAAGAACCGCAGAAGGACTCAAGTTTGGGACAGGAAGCTGGTTTTTGCATAGAAGATACGGCTAACATCCTTCTGCCACCCACGTGATGACGCGTTATTGGTTAATCAGTTCCCTTTACTTGGCAGCCACATCACACCTATGACCCCTTTGCAATGCTCTTGATACAACCCTCCAAAAAACCAACCTGTAAAACCGAGGTTGAGATGTAAACCCACCCCTCCCCCAAGAGCCCGTGTTTACGCTGCTCTTGTAATTTCGGTTTGTTTTGCGGCTGCCGAGTCCCTGCGACATGGGCATTGCTGCCCATCCCATTGTTTGAACTTGGACCTAATTGATCTTGCCCAATTCGTCACCGATCTTCTCAATCTCTTTCTCTCTCTTTCTCCTTCCCCATCTTGCCTCCAATCTTCCACCCTTCATCCTATTCCGTTCCTTTCCCTCCATGCCTCCAATCTTCCACCCTTCATCCTATTCCGTTCCTTTCCCTCCATGCCTCCAATCTTCCACCCTTCATCCTATTCCGTTCCTTTCCCTCCATGCCTCCAATCTTCCACCCTTCATCCTATTCCGTTCCTTTCCCTCCATGCCTCTATCAGTTTACAATCTTTTTCTTTCACTCTCCTTCCATCAATTGTCTTATTGTATTAAAATCAAATTACAACATTATATTAAAGGTTGTACATTTTGCACAAAGTCACAAAATTTTGCATGGTCGAAGGATATCCCCCAACATTGTGTATAAAATCTTATGATGATATATTGCCTCAAAAGTCTTCAAGAAAAAGAAAAAAAATTAACTTACGTCACTTGAGAATACGTTCCCCTATTGTACCCAGAATAATGGTTGAAATTTTTTCTGGGTCTGAAAATGTTTACTAGAAATCTATAGTGATGCTTTCCCCCTCCATCATAAAGAAGCTTCCAGTTTTATCATTCTGAAGAAAGGTTTGAATTACCTACCTCTACAATATACCAGCTTCTGAAAGGAATCTAATTTCAAGGTTGCTACAGGGAAACATGAACTTCAAGGGTAGGAGCTATCTTAAGTAACAGTGCCCGTAATTACGCTCTAGGAATTTGTATCAAATGGGCATGTTACGAAACATTTACGAAACTAACAAGCACTGGCAGATAGAACTTTCTACAGCATGTATATTCATGTTTCTTCCTGATACTCGAGGCACAGCAAGGGATACATGTACACTAGGTAATCAATAAGATTTGCACCATGCATCAAATCCTATCAAATGTCCACAAAGTAATGTTATAGGCAGTTATCTCAGAGCTCCTGTGGGCCAAATATTTATCTCAGTGCAGTTCTGTACACGTATCTCTGCATCACATCAATACAGTCAAACCTACGTACGTGGCCACCTGTCTTAGTGGCTACCTGCAGTATGCAGCCACTAAATATAATTCTCCTAACCTCCTCGCCCCCCCCCCCCCCCCCGAAAAAAGTAAATTTAAAGTCACTGTCTAAAACGGCCACTTTTTTTTTGTCTCCCTTGGATGGCTGGTATAGACAGGTTTGACTGTGTAAATGGGCCTTTTGCAACTGACAATTCTGCCTCTGACCAATCTTGTCTTTACAGTGCGAACAGGGTCTCAGTTTCTACATGCAATCCTCATTGTGTTAAGTCTGTCCCCCTATTTGTCTATCACATTCTGGCATTCTCATTTAGTACTCTTTTACTCTGCCTCTCCTGCCTAAACTCTTATATCTTTGACTTGTGTGCATGTCTCTCTCTCTCTTGCTGTCATTCACTGTACCTATTTTTAATTTTGTCTCTCTCTCTGTTTCTTCCCCTCTCTCTCTCAATCTCCATATATTTCTCTCTCCCTCTATCTCTCACTTTCTCTCCATCTTCATCTCTCCCATCTTAATCTTCATATATTTCTCTTTCTCTATCTCTCTCTCCCCAATCTCAATCTCCATATATTTCTCTCTCCCTCTATCTCTCACTTTCTCTCCATCTATGTCTCTTCTCCTATCTTAACCTTCATATATTTCTCTTTCTCTATCTCTCACTCCCTCTCTTCCCAATCTCAATCTCCATATATTTCTCTCCCCCTCTATCTCTCACTTTCTCTCCATCTTCATCTCTCCCATCTTAATCTTCATATATTTCTCTTTCTCTATCTCTCTCTCCCCAATCTCAATCTCCATATATTTCTCTCTCCCTCTATCTCTCACTTTCTCTCCATCTATGTCTCTTCTCCTATCTTAACCTTCATATATTTCTCTTTCTCTATCTCTCACTCCCTCTCTTTCCAATCTCAATCTCCATATATTTCTCTCTCCCTTCTATCTATCTCTATCTATATTTCTCTTATCCCGATCTCCATCTACTTCTCTCTCCTTTTACATTATGTGTATCTCTCATTTTGTATCTCTCTCTCTATCTCTCTCTCTCCTTCTAATTCTCTCTCCATTTGTCTGTCTCTCTATCTATATATCTCCCTCTTCCTATCTCTCTCTCTCCTTCCCTTGCTCTCTGATTCTTTCTCTCAGTCTCTTCTGTTCCTGATACCATCTTTCTCCCTCCCACCCCATCCTCTTAATTGTACTTTGTCTTTATTTGTATGCTTCTGTTTGGCCGGAGGGGAAGTTTCTTCAAAAAGGCAGTAATTTCTGTGCTGAGTCATTAGTCACACTTCAATTATAAATCAGAATTGAGGGGGGCAAAGAGAGACACCCCTTCTCTTCCTCGAACCCTTCCTTCCCGAATCTCCCCAACTCCTGTCATTCTATGTTTCTTGCTCACTGGAGCATTTTCTTGCTACAAATTGTATAAATAAATAAATGACTCAGGTTTATTGGTCTTTATTCAGACTGACACTCCAGATCTTAACCTTTGGCATTATAGGCCCTATCTTATTTTTTATCTAAAAAATACATACAGATAGAACACAGCAGAATGATAACCCTTGCAATTGCAATTGCAATTGCAATTGTGTATTACAAAGCATAAAACATATATGCCTTATCAACAAGCACAGACGCAAGGAAACATACACTCTTGCTAAGTCATTTCACGACATAACTGCTATTGGTGTACTTTTCATTTTAAATACTTCTCCACCAGATACGGACAACTTAGGATGGATGTCACGGGTATGTTTGTCTACTCTGATGTCTTTCCATCCTCTGACACTATATGTTTGAGCAGTAGCTATAAAGGACCGTCAACAGACCATCAGCAAACTGGTTCCAGACTAGAAATAAGAACCATTTTCCTCATGACATACTCCCTTTTAATACGCTTATAGAACTATTACTAATACAATGTCTCCATTGACATTATACATTGGTACAAAATATGATTATCACAAACTAAAATTGCAACCTCTGTCCTCCTAAGATTTGTAAAGTTGGCATGATGCTACATCTATGTGAATGATACATCACATCTCTGTTGATTTCATGTAATTTAAAAAAAAAAAGGAATTCAGTGAACATTTGAATACATTTCTATTGTAGATCATACGTGAGACAATAGCAGCATCACATTTGTCAATTTGAATGAATGGAAGCATCTGATGTCACTGTTTGGGAAAACATGGGGAAATCTGTCAAATTGTTCCAGAAACAGTCACGGTGTGTCTACTACACATCTGCAACATGCTCCTCAAGTTTTTATTGTCGAGTCTAGCAGAGTACCTACATGTACGTCCTCGGACAAGATGTTTTTACCCACCAAGTCCCTCTCGACTCAGGTGTATAAATGGGTACCTAGGGTATAATGATAAGGGCAGGGTCCCCTGGAAGAACAGTGCTAGCAATGGAGAAGTTTCCCAGAGTAATTGACCAAATAAGATTGTATTCTGTTTGCCAATAAGCACAGACGATGGGGAAACAATCTCGCCATGAAGAGGGGCTCAAGTAATCCTACTTAATCCTGCTAATCCCTGCTGCACTACCAGGAATCCTTGCAGTGGCCTGACACATGATTTTTAACCCCAGGGGGCTTGTCTGACTTCCATTCTGGCCAGCTCAACAGAAAGCCACCAAAACAACTTTGACAAGTTAAGGCAAAGAGGACACACGCATGGTAAGGGTTAAACTCGCAACTCGATATCCAACCGAAAAAAAAAAAAAATATTGTTGACCTATGATTTTACTCTTTTGAGATAATCATTTAACGGTAAAGGAGCATATCTGCAGTTAACAGGAGCAGAGGAATCAAGTTTTCCCTTCTTTCTCTGTCATAAGTTCATATCTACCTTTGATGACAGCAAGCAACACATAGCATCAAGTATTGGTATTAAATTTCACCCTAGCTATTTGAGATCGTATTATTTGCACTTTACAACTTACTGTGCTTTGTTTGCGGACTGGTAGGCAAATTGGAGTGCCTTCCTGCACCAGATTGGCTCAGATGTCTGGGATACTGATTGTCAATGAACAATAATGCCCTATTCCCTATTGTGTCACCATGGTGTTCCTGTTGGACTGTGGCCACATTGTTACACCCAAGTGGGCTTGCTAATTTTGCAACTACTATACATGTCAAGCTTGAAAGGATTACTCAATGCTGATGAAAAAGCTTGGCAAGTTATATTGCATGTTGTAAATCCCTGGGAGCATAAAGAGTTAATGAGCAAGTCTGCTTTGTTCTGCATCATTGCCGTATATGAAAGTGCATTATACACACTATTATGGTTACAATGAACCTATTATACATGACATAGTGATACACTTTCAGCATGTAAACAAGAGACCATGTTTTTGCCTTTGTTACTGTTGTAGTCTGGTCCCTGTAAAGTATGGTAAGAGTATACATTGCACTTAGACAAACAAATAATAGTGAATAGATAATGTCAGCACAAACTCTATGACACCAAACATCTTGATGCATTCCTCTTTTTTTCTTTAAAACTACTAATTTCCCCCTTCTCATCACTCACACCCACACACACACACATATAAACACACACATATACATACATATTTACAAATATTAAGAATTAAGAATTTATAATTCAAAAGAATATGAACTCTTTGTCAGTTGTTTGAATTAAAAACAAACTCAAGCCTTTAAAGAAGTCTAAAACTATTCATAAGTGTTTCTCTTTCCCCTTAGTATCCTTTCTAAAGAAAATTCTGCATGACTAAATCATCAATACAAATTCAGCTGCACACAGGAAGATTAACCTTCACCTTTAGAGTCATTCTGATACTGCAGTATCAATGTAGCGGGTGATGAGATGGCAATGCAAACGCTGGCACTTCAAAACCCATTACCAACGTTGCGCCGCAAGAATCCGCCGGTGAAAGGTGACACATGCCTTGATGCAGTAAATGTTTATTGTACCCTCTGTCCACTTAGCCATGCAATTATTCCAAACAGCGCAATCCCCTCCCACCTCGCAAGACGTTTTGATTTACAGCCCCCATTACCCCGCGCCGATGTGCCACCGTCACACACAGTCATTGCTACTCTTAAGGACAAGAACGTGTCCTGCATTTTTCTCCCCCCTGCGCGACTGGTAGGGGGGAGGAGGAGGAGGTGGGAGATGGGGAGAAGGGCGGAAGAGGCATTGTGTACCGGTATCAAGAAAACAAGTGGCTATGCACCGACTCCCGTTTCATCAACGACCAAGAACCAAAGGAAGAGTAAACTCTATGACAACACAAGATGGAGGGGAAATTGGCTAGATAATGAGAGAGAATCGACAAAATAATTTGTTGTTTCTTCCAATCGGATTTGATTTGAACCCTCTTACACCAGCAGACACCAGAGACTAATATCCATTTTTCACTGTCATCCCCCGGAGAGGCCCGAGTCAGTGGTATTATAGAGACTACTGGATGCATTTTGGTCTTCTTATCTTTTTTTTTTTCCAATTTGTGTAGAGCAAGTGACTGTTTGCAATTATTTCATTTCTTTTCTTGCAGCAGTCCTGTGAGCTTGTTTTTGTTGATGCTTAAGAAATAAAGAGAGAGAAAGGGAGAGACAGAGAGAGAAGAAAGAGAGGAAGAGAGAGAGAGAGAGGAGAGATGGAGAGGAAAAGCAATTGTGAGTAGATATCAAGGACAACAGTGACTATATGGGACCCCCATTTTACGAAGGTACCAAACTCAGGGCACAGAATCCCACCAACACAAGATAGGAGTAATCTGGGGTAAGCAGCAAGACAATTTGTGTCTTTTTTTTTTCAAATTAGATGTGATCTGAACTCTCTATAAAAAATACTTAGACACAATATACCACTCGCTGTTTTCATTGTCGTGCACTAAAACAGGCTGTCAATGCTGGTAAATTGCGGTTACTGGGTACGTGTTGGTCTTTTCATTGTGCACATGTGGCTCCATTTTGAAGTTCGTTCATTCATTCATTCATTCATTCATTCATTCATGTATTCCTACATGCGTATGCCAGGTTGACACCATGTGGGCTCTTAACTAGTCCACCTGGGAGCATCATAGGGGATTGCAGAAATACATGTATTCCCTTGTTTTCTGGTGAGATAGCGGGAGAGAGATAGAAAAAAAGAGAGAGAAAGAGAGTATGTGTGTGTGTGTGTGTGTGTGTGTTTAAGTGTAGGACAGACCATTTTAACAGAATTGTACCATGTTCTTTGTGAGAAGTCAAGCGGGATCTATAACCTTTTGCAGTGTGCTTTCTTTGCCAAATTTCTATGTCTGGCATAGACCAATAAAGATGAATGAATGTTGGAGTGCTTTCTTCGCTGATAGGCACAAATGTCTGGTTACTAATTGTCAGGTTCAAAGGGGTATAGTGCAAAGTGCCAGTCATAAACAAACAAACAAATGTGGTATAGATATACAGGAAGTCCCCAAGGTTGGGGATCTCTAACTCTTCCTATGAGAAGGGATGACACTTATTTCTCATTCCGTCACTCTTGGTTCTCGACCACAAAATTCAACCACTTAAAAAATTGTCTTTATTACATGTCCAAATTCACAAAGTATGTGGCATATAATGTAATTGTAACATATAAATGTAGTTCATCTCTGGGGGTTACAAAAGCTTGTATCTTACATTTTGGTGAAAATCACTTTTTTTTTTTTTTTAATTGATCATCAGATAATCAGTCAAGTGATGTCCTATCCGAATGCCAGCTGTCTTACCACCAACACGAAGCCAACATGGCATGTCAAAGCACAGGAGATCCCATCTAGTGCTTTGGCTGCCATGATTTTTTACTCTCCTGAACGGTTGACATTTTTTTGAGATAAGACGTTTCATTGCCCCAGCAGCAATACATAAGTATCTCTTTAAACTGTAACCATTTCAAAGAATAGCAAAAAAAAGCTGCTGAAAACTGCTTATCTAATAAAGGCGAGCCAATGGAGTAAAATGGAGTCAGAGCTCAGGCCCCTTTTGACTCCATTTCAAAGAATGTCAGTGTTTGATTCTCTGACTTTAAAATGACCTTTAACTTGCATAAATAACACTTGAAAATGTCTGCATGATGTCTTAGAACTGCTCTAAAGCTTCTCATCTTTAACATAGTTGTCTGAGTACACATACAGTGATGGCTGGTATTGCTTGACCTGTGCAAATCACTCCACATCAAACCCAGTATGTGGGCATTACCCTATCTAACCGTATACCCATGCGCAATATCGTACCAATTGTGACCCTGCATCACAAAACCAACATAGAGAGAACAGACATGAAATTGTTAGTTACAGCAAGAGCAGATTCAGAAATATGATTCAACAGAATGGACTTTTCTAACCCATCTAAATACTGTAATGGAAAGAAAGTTGTACAAGTACACCCTCTACAGAAGTGTTCCCAGAGAAAAGAGACTTAAAACGTTATGGTCTAGTCAAGTGCTTAATCTCACCAAGTTGTGCTCTTCACAATGAACGGGACAAAAGACAGGATGTAAAACACCATAGCTATACCATTTCGATGGGGTTATGGGATTACCGGTAAGCTGGATTTTTGCACACTTATTAAGTACTTTCGATTCATAACTTAAACAAACTTTCAATGCAATGGCATTATGCTTTCAACAGTTTTATCAGAACTGAAAGCAAAGAGTGTGGTGAGGGTTTTTAAGAAATAAAAAAGAACCTCTTCCACATACCTGACCATACAGCCTAGAAAAAAAAAAAAAAGGAAAGCTGAAGAAAAACCTTAAAAAGGACAACTTTCAATTCATTTCATTACCCTAAAATGTACCTTCAGTTAAATAATGGAAAAGGAATTGCTCTGTCAGAAAGTATGAAAAAGTAAAACTGACTAGGGTGACCAAATTCACCTGCAATGTAAAGTAGAGTCTACACATAAAATTGGGTAGTGGGACTTTTTGTTGGGTTTTGCAATGCACAGTCACAACTGATATCCACAGTAACAGGTTCACATACCCTATGATGCCTAGAGACAAATACATAAGTAAGCAAACAAAGATGACACTGCAGCCTCATAGCTTAGGCAAATGTATCACTGGAGCAAACCTTAAGTCATTTGTTGTTACCAAATAATCCTCTTGATATTTCATATCAGGTAATAATGTCTTTAACCCAACAAATGCCAGGATATAGGTAGCACAAGTTTAAATACATTTTCATTACACCATTCAAATGGGCAACATGTGCAATGTGACACTTGATGGTGAACACAGTTTTTCTTCTTACAATGTATGCTATTAAACATGTCACGTGTTCACCTCTCATTCTCTGTCTGTCACACACACACACAAACACACACACACACACAAACACACACACACACACACACACACACAAACACACACACACACACACACACACACAAACACACACACACTACACATAAAAAATCATGAAGAAGGAGAGTAAAGTTGTAAGGCCCAATTTAATCATGATGAAGATAATTCAAAACACTCGGACTGAAGTGTTCAATGCCACCCTATTGTGTAGTCCCACAAACTATGTCCAAGTGCCCATTTAACAAATATTTAGACTGTACAATGTACTTGTACAGTGTACACCCATGTGATTTCTTTCCACAGGACTGCAATCATAGTGCATGATCATTTTTCAGGCATCAATTTGGGGACAATGGTAGTGTTTCAGCGGAACACATATCCCCATAGAGCAGGTTATGGTTCTGATGCCATGGTGAAAATACATTGTAATGCGTAAAAGTTTGAATTTCAC
The DNA here is from genome assembly GCF_040938485.1 of Diadema antillarum. Taxonomy (NCBI): domain Eukaryota; kingdom Metazoa; phylum Echinodermata; class Echinoidea; order Diadematoida; family Diadematidae; genus Diadema; species Diadema antillarum. Next base: position 20,107 of record NW_027273064.1, read on the forward strand.
TGCACCGAAGTGGTGATCCTCCAAAAAAAGGGGTTTACAATCACAACTCCTTTTTTACAGTACTAATATTGAATAATACACTTTCAACAACTTTTCCTACAACTCCAACAACAGTGACTGACACAGCTACTTGCAGTGCTCCTCCTTATTTTATCCATTTTGACAGCTCTGTTATTACTTTCCCTTGTTTCTTGACTCATGCTCGGGAATATGGCATCGTCATTATAACTGCCAAGTGCTATATTGCAACTACGACTTTAGTTCTAATACTACTGATAGTGATGTTGCTACAACAGATTGTGTTGATTACCATGGACAAGTTTACCACTACATGTAAAACTTAAAACACTACCAACTCAACTGTCATTACTATGATACTGCTATTAGTATTACCTTACCAAAGAAGATGATCTGTGCATTCCACTCACTCCTAATACAACATTCTGTCTTTGCAAATCGTGTTTACGGATGTGGCAACGCTGGAATTCATGTTGTCACACATAAATCACCAATCAGTGCTGTTGACTGCAGACCAACAGACGCACAATGAATAATATTGGTGCCATGCTCTGCACTATGCGGTTTTTAATGTTGGTAAATTTGGTCTGTGAAATAAGAATGATTATGCAAAACAAGATACATGAAGCAGTATTTGTTCTGAACAAAGAAAAAAAAGAGAGAAAGACAGCAAGAGAGAGAGGGAGAGGAAAGAACTGTGTTGAGAAGAAAGCAGGGGGTTAAGGGAAGCTGTGGAGTTGAGAATTGCTCCGTGTATCTACATGATCAAGTGCTGGAGACATCGCGATCAATTTGACCCATTTAACACCCCAAACCGGGAGTGACACGCTGCGTTATCAAATTATCCGGCAGACTCGCGGCGGCCATGCGTGTTTCTAATTCCTGCGCCGAGGAGAAACAAAGCACCGTCAAGCCCAAATTTGTCACAAAATATTACGGCCAATGACGGTTTAATGACGAAGAACTAATCCCCGCCCCTTTCAGCGCGCGGAGACCCCCCGCTTTTCTGGACTCTTGCGCGATTTCCTGCCCCTTTTGCTGGCTCTCACTCCCTAACATCAACGTGTCGTGTCTGGTTTAGTTGCATGATTTTTCTTGGGGGGATGGAAGTGAGTTGCGTTCCACCAAACCACTCACCCTCTCTCTTTCTCTCTCTCTCTATCTTTCTGTTTCCCCGTCTACCCCGCTCTCTCTTTCTTTCTGATCTTCCTTTAATCCCCTTTCTTTTTACCGGTACTCCGGGGGTAGTAGTAGTAAGCAGCACCCGGGCAGGGTTCAATGTCTCGTGTGTGGTAGCAGAGAGCAAGTGGCTAGCGATCAAGGGCCTGGAGGGGACTGTTGTGATTAGCTAATGTCGTGCCTCGTCTGCCAAACTGTGTAACCATCAAAACCGGCTGCCAAGAGGACGTACAAACTGATGCCTTTGTCGCCGGATTTGGGGAAGTTCCTAAGCTTCCATGATTCCATCAAACACACACACACACACACACACACACAAATACACACAAACAAATGAAAGATAATCTTTTGTGACACTGGTCACAAATCGGGGTCAATCCGGGCTTCCATTATCAAAACCTGTCGCTAAGAAGCCTGCCCAAAGCCACGGCGATGACATTAAAGACTTGTTTGACAGCCGCAGAGTGTCAAACGTCAGCATGGACAATGACATTAAGCCAAGTCCCCACCTTCTTGAGGTTTGCCACACACATTACAGTTTGCGCTTGACTGCAGAATTTGCTGTATTTTAAACAATACAGCAATAATGCCAGCCTGACCTACTATATATAACTGGCAAAGTGATAAGCTGTGACTAAGGGGTATGAAGTCATACAGAATGGCTCCTTGATAACTTTTAAAGCATTCATTGAACACTCACTGAACATACATTGAACATTCACTGAATATTCATTGAACATTACTGACTTTAACTGAGCCAGGCACTTATTGAACCTTTCAACAGAAATATATTTACATCATGTCCAAAGGACTGAAAAATATACTGAATAGTGTCCAGTGGGATATTCGCAAGCACATGAGTAACTATATGGTACAAGGACATCCTATATATCCACACTGTGTGCATTAGAACTCACACACAAAATGTTTTTTAAAAAAAGATGATAAATTGGAGAAATTCTGGTATGCTAATTTACTTTGAAAATCATTCTCACCCTTTCACAGATAATACTTATGATAAATCAAATTATGTTAATGAAATATGTACTGAGGAAGTTTACAATAAAATGAAAGAATTCATGCTACACATATATATATTACTCACAGTGTACTTCTGATAAATATTAACATTTCAGTGTTCCTAAAGTCATTCCTCACAAGTTCTAAACAGTCTGAAAACTTTTTTTCAAGAATAGCTTTGACACAAAGTGCTTCATGTATATCTACATTAGATTGTCATTCACAAAATTAAATGAAAAGGAGGGGACATTATGTAACCTCTAGCATTTGACATCTGAACGTTTTCTTCATCTACAGATTTAAATCTTGCAATGATCACCTGCCTAAGGATTAGACAGATTTCTTTATCAAAACATTCGATCTGATGCATTTAGATATATACAATCATTGTAGCCAAGTAATGACCTGATAAAACTACAGCAACACTCAACAAATGATAGCATCACCCAAGTCACAAATGTTCACACAACACACTCAACAGAGAGACGAAGTCTACAACTTTAGTACAACTGAACGTAGTCACTTTCATCCACCTAGAGCTATGAGATTCATATACAGGGTGGCCCAAAAAGAATGGAACGCTTAAGATTTTTAATTTTTGCAATATTTTTCCTAATATGTAATTATTTTGTATACTATTGGAAAGGCCATTCTTTTTCCAAAAGAATGACACCAAGTTCTTTAATTTTGGTTAATCCATCATGGTTTTAGGGCCATTTTTGTCAACCCTTGCAATTTTCAAAATGTGATCATTTTGCACCCTCAGAGACACCGAAATCAGCGAGAATTCGGCTTGCCATAGAAGCAGTAACGTTCACAATGTGTAGAATGTGGCTGTCATTGTCTGTTACCATTGTGAATGAGACGACCTGACAACAATAACACTGTCCGCCCCGCATTCCGCACATTGCGAACGCTACTGGTTCTACGGTAAGCCGAATTCTCACTGGTTTCTGTATCTCTGAGGGTGCAAAATGATCACATTTTGAAAATTGCAAGGGTTGACAAAAATAGGCCTAAAATCGTAACGCAATAAGTGAAATTAAAGAGCTTGGTGTTATTCTATTGGAAAAAGAATGGCCTTTCTAATAGTATGCAACATGATGACATATTTGCAACGATATTGCTGAAATTAAAGATCTTAGGCGTTCCGTTCTTTTTGGGCCACCCTGTATATCCAACGATATATATGTAAAAGTACTTTAGTGTTTTCAAGTATTAAAGGCTAATCACAGTCATACATCTGTACTTATTAAAACATTATTAGTCCTATACAGCATAATTACGAAACGTTGCTATTTGTGCCTATGGTCAATGACTGTATTAAAGCAATCTTGATGTTGAGTTGGTAAGCTACTGAATGCTTTCATATCAGCAAGTATTTTCATGGCTAAAATGAAAAGTGGTCAGAGGTGATGTTCAAACGGGAACAGGGCCACAGTATCACCAGTCACACATCCCATCCCAGCGATTCCTGCATTCACAAAATTTTCCTTTACACACGCCCATTCACTTTCTTCAACATCCCGTGTGATACGCCGGAGTCTGCTTTTTCTCGTCCATCACTCCATATCCTCTCTAATAAGCCAACATCCCTCTGGTACCCGGGTTTTGGGGGGAAAAGTCGGATTACGTCGAAGGGTGCTTCAAAACTCGACTCCAAACTCGTTCATTCCCGGCCACTTTGCACGACAGCGTGGAACCGTCCCGCCGATTTAGGGACGAAAGAGGGCATTTCATCACTGGGGGTGTCAGCATCATCTTTATCACTTACATCAGCACGTATCACTCCGCAGATCTTCATCATTGTAAATGGGAGACTTTGACAAAGTGTGAAAGTCCTCGCCAACACAAGACCTTGAATTACCCTCTCTCCCTTTAAAAAAAATAAATAAAAATTGTCTGAAAAAAAGAAAGAAATTTAAAGTGTATCAATACCCTGAAAATCTACTTTGTGGCATGGAAGAGCATTATTCTATTGGGTTTTTTTTCTCAAAATATGAGTGCATGAAGTTGTTTACAAAAAGAAATAATGATAAAAAGAACACTTCAAGTGGCACGAGAAAGTATAAATTCATCTTGAATTTGGACTAGTCAACAGGCACAGTCGTTAGACGTCTATTGCACAGATCAGATATTTTTGTGTGGATGGTTCTTTCTCTCTACATAATCCGCCAAAATAAGTAAAAATGTGCATGATGGCCTGGGCAGCTGCAGCTATGAACCATACCCTCACCTTATTGGCTGAACGCTATTTCGGATGCACGATACATTCCTACAGATCCCTGGTACTGCAACAAGATGCAATATATACATAGACATAGACTACTTACAGTAGCATGTATGCAGCATTCACGTTCACATTTGCATAATCGTATGATAGAATTCTCAGATCTCTACCAAATAGATACTATAAGAATTCAAAGAATAAGAAGAAAAAAAAACTTTTACTATGCAAATCTATGAGAAAAGTATTTTTTGCATCTGAATACCTTCAACTAATCTTTAGTCGTGGGGCTAATACCAGTCCCATAGCAACTTGTGTCATTCATATTCTAGTAGGCATTTAATACAATAAGTGCATGAATATTCATGAGCCATGCAGTCTGAGCACTTTCATCTTCACGTCATTCATGAATACAAAGTAGAAATATACTCTCAAAGCAAAAGCAGCCCCCACAAAAAGTGTTTTTGTGAGTGAAGTCTTGTGCCGAGGTATCTTAAACTAAGGCACTGAAAGCACATTGTATGCTTCTGATCACTTTCATTATTATTCAGAAAATTTAAATGACTTTATTTATATACAAACACAACTTTTTTTTGAAGCTCAATAAGTCCTAGAAAACTGCATTGTGTGGTCTAGTACTATTACATCTTGGTATTATCATTTTTACTATTTTGTTACTGCCTAACAAAGGAAAGCAAAATATCATCATCCATTTGAGCCCATGGTGTACATTTAGCTTGTATTTGTTTGTGTTAGATGCAGAACTTTCTCGTAATCGCTTCATCTACAAATAATTCTTAAATTGGCAACATGTTTTAGAAGATCAAAGATGTAAAGTTCCTGTTTCTCTCCAAATTGGCAAATTTACTGACTTTCTATCGTAAGTTTGTGCAGATTCAATGAATCTAATCAGCTGCATTTAATCTCTCTCCAAAATAAGTGTGATGAGGTGATGCGAGAAGTGAGAATTTAATCACTACTCAAGATTATCAATTTCTTCCAGGACTCAATAGGTCAATACACTACTTCCTCTTCTGCCATACTGCTTGCAGAAAGTCAACTCTGTCCTGTCATAAGCTCAGCCCATCTCTACCAAGAGTATACCCATTAAACAAAAAACAAAAAAAATCAAAAGCATACTTCACATATAAGCGAACATAGTGCAACATGGAGGGAAAAGTATAAAACTCACAGCCTGAAAATGAGAGTAGCTCTATGAGCAGAAAAAAAAATATAATGCTCTTGCACTTTCAAATGAGAAACATCCACCATACTTGAGAACATGATGACATTTTGGGAGCAAGTTTCAACTCTGAATGTCGTACACGTAAATGCACACAGCATGAGTGTTGGCATTTGCTTTAAGACCTACTACACGTCACTAGAAAGATCTATACATAAACAAGGAACAGCAAAAAACTTTGAAAATGATAATGATTGTCTGTGAGGGATACAGTATATGAAAACCACAAATCATTCTGAGCAGTCTGACCACTCTAATGTACTGAAGTTTGTGTGTTTACTAAGTTGGCAAGGCATAGAGCAGTATCAGATTGGGGGGGAAAAAAATTGTTCGTACACAGGTTTAGAAATGTGTAGACATATTTTTGCAAGTCTAAAAGCCAACGTCAACCACATTTCTCCAATACACACTATTCAAATCAAAATTGGCCAGTAGAGGTCTAGACATGTTGGGCCACCATGCTTTACTTGATTCTGCCATTGTAATCTGAACAGTTCACCATATTTTCAAAATAGGGAGGCAGAGCTTAGCTTCTCCAAACTTACAATGTAGTCCTGACATGTTTGGCAATCATGTTCTACTCCATTCTTGGTATGTGTTTGTAACCTGAATGGGTTGTCATGTTTGAGGAGGCATACCTTAGCTTTATAATAAGGGGCTTTCACAATGGGCTTGCATAGACTTGCACAGAAAGTGTGCTGAAATTGGGCTGAGTAGTAAGGTGGAAAATAATGTTGAAGGAAGCGAGCTATTGCATGCATGAAAAAAGGTGAGTGGATAAGTCCTGGATCCAGCAGCAAAATTTTTTTTTTTTTTAATCAGACTGGTGAAGGGTGAGTACTACTGCATAGACATGGTATACAGTAGCATAGTGCTGCATAGACTTGCATATAAATATTGAGCATTTTCTGCATCCTGTGCTCTACACCAACAGTACATGAAAAGTTGATAATGATCTCAAATTTTCACTAAACCAAGCAGCAAGTTCTGTGCTTCATAACAAATTAAAGGGCCTATGTCACTGGCAAAGAAATCAAAGCAACTGCTGCAACACATCACGTGCGGTGTCTCGTATCACTCTAAAGACAAAAAAAAAAAAATGGCTTGCCCTATTAACATAAGGTAACTCCAGGGCAACATCTGAGATATCTCCAAAAAAAAAAAAGGTGACAACTTATTCACATGGAAGTCACGGGGATGTCACCATGACATCACCACGACGTCCTCGGCGGTTGCAGTGACTTTACAAGGATGTCTTCTCAGTTGCAGAGATGTCTCAACAACGTCTCCACATCTCGCCGGTAGGTCGTCTTTGGTCACTGCAAGACATTGCAAGACATTGTGGAGACATCTCCCCAGCAGCCAAAAAAGTACTATCTGCGACATGGCTGCAACTGATGGAGACATTGCAGAGACATCTCTAGCACCTAAGACATCTCCAGGACCAGCCAGAGACTGGAAAAAGTCTCTGAAAAAAATGTAACTTCTTTTGATTCTCGTTGACTTCCAGGAGATACAGCTAGTCTCCAGGAGACATTGCGGAGATGTCTCCGCAACCAGTGGAGACTTGAGTTGCCACCAGTTTGCCAACAGTTTGCCACCTGGTCTCCATGAGGATGAGGTACCCAGTTTAGTCATAGACTTTGTGTGTAGGTAAGGCATGGAAAAAGACAAACTTTACCTCAACAAGCCTCATCTTCGACTGTTCCGATAATCATGGATATGAGGGTCACTGAATAGCAGCATTGAGATTCAGCGTATTTGTGCATGCATAAAGGTCAAAACAAAACAGTTGGTCATTTGAAGTGGTGATGTATTCATGTCTGGCTGTGGAAAAATTGCATCAGCACAGGATCACTCTTCTCAAGAATGTGCCAGCATGGAAGAATATGTTCACCCCCCTAAAAAAAAAATGAAAGTCAACAACACCACATGCAATACCCTCCTTGTTTGGAAACGCTGTTCAAAGGATATAACATCACGATAATATTCACATTATGTGACTAATGGAATGACTCTTGACATTTCTAAAGCTCGAACCCACTTATAGAATTAAAAGCACACACAAAATACAAAATACAGGCTTTCACATCTTGATTTTTTTTTTCTTGAATAATTCATAGCAGGACTAAAGTGACCCATGCCATTTGGCAAAGTGTTCTAAAAAAATGGACGAAGACAACTCAGATTGGCTATCTTGCACATCCAAAGCGGCACATGTGCTTGTCATCACTTATTTCAGTTTATTTCAGTGAGTTTGCTCCTCTTATCAGTTTGGGCGTGAAAGATGGAAGCAGTGTGGTTTGCATCCTCCTCTCACATCTTCTGACGATTTTCCCAACTTCCCGAAAATTAGACCCAGCATGCAGCCATAGCCCCCTCACACATAGTCAAAGTTGTACCCCCCTTCGGAGTTTCTCACAGCAATGTGTTATGCATGTTCTCCCAAAAAATACTTCTGGATCATATAAATGCCAAATATTTCTATCCCTGTGCTGCCCTCACACCATTTGACAAGCTAAACGTGACCTTTTGCACGCCTGGTTTATGACACTACTAAACTTAAGGATTTCCACTAGAAGCCTCCCCCTCCCCCCTTCAAAAATTACACCTTCATTTTAGAACAAAGGCATGTGCATGCACACAAAGTCCTTGTGTCAAATTAACTATGGATTCTAGGTCCAGCTGAAGCCGACTCATTCCTCTGTTGATACTCTCGAGGTATCCTATCTCTCTGTAGACAAGTGGCATGACATGAATCAGAACTCTAATGCGTTAATGTGCAACTACAGCCCAACCTCAATCATCCGGCCATCTCTTATCCGGATTTGTCTTATCATCCAGACATGTTCACACAGTGAACATGACAACAACAAAAAAGTGATTTAAAACCCAATCAAAACACCTACAAAACACACACTATTTACCTATAGTATTCCCAACACAAGCACTTTTTACTTTTTTTTTTAAATCAAAATGTTTCAAATTCCATAAAAAAGTGGACTATAATCTTGAGTTGGCTAGCAAAGATTACAACACTATTGCAGTGTAAAGCTACCTACCTACATTATGTACCTACCACTGGGTCAGGATTACACATACACACACATTATTTCTCCCATATCCGGCCACAGCACTTATCCAGATGGGCGCCGCTCCCGACATGGCCGGATAAGAGAGGTCAGACTGTACAACAAGAACTGGAGTCCCAGCAAATGTGCTCAATTTTGTACGCAAGAAAGAGAGACCGATGAATACCTTGATCGTTGTCGAAGCTGTCAAACGGCACCTTGGCCAGCTTCCGCTTCTCCTCCAGCTCTTTCTTCTTCTGCGGCCAGTCGATGTCCTCGTTCATGATCGCCATCTCGCACATTCCCGTGTCGTCGCTGGTGATGAAGGCGTGCCGGATGTGGGCGATGATGAACGCAGGATCGTCGAGGAGCGCCATCGTCGATTGCCAGTCGATCTGTGCTCTAGTGTTGTGATATCACACTCTCTTGAGGTGGAGTCCCCCTTGCTCTTGAAGTAATAGTCTTGAACTTGTCAGGGTGTATGATGGCAACCTAGGGTGGCATACAATGCATGACAGCAAAGATAGACACTGTTTATGAATAAAGCAAACTCCCTTTAATACAATGTATTGCTTGAATGAAGCTGCATGTATGGACAGCTCAACTCTATTTTTGAGCTGTGTTTTGTATTAGACACAGCAAGCAACTCTGTCAACTCTGCAATTCCTTACTATTGAAAAAAGAATAGGAGAGGATTCTATGTGCTATCCATTTTGATTGAATTTTAATAGCTAATACACATTTTTTTAAATCTTAATCCCTTTACCAAGTCAGATTCATCTGCACTAGAAATCATGTTTTTGACAGAGTACAACCAAACTATCAACAACAAAAAAACACCTTTACACTTTGTATAGTAGATGAGAAGCATGGTTAACGAGTTGTAAGTCATAAAGTGTAATGATGCAAGATGAAAAAGCATGTCTTGTGTTTGTTGTGATCATATAGGAATCAGAGGTCAGAAATCCCTAGCACCTCTTGCTATGTAACGCAAGCTGCCCATAATTCGACCACAGCGCCGTCCAAAATTTGACCACCTGCTACATGTAGAAAAAAACCTACTGTAAAAGTGGAAATTTTTCCACATTTTGCACTGCCAGAAACTAGTGCGAAAATAAAAGCACACAAATATTTTCGCTTGCCATACGTTCCACTAGTTGATGTCTTGATTCTGCGGAATTAAAAACACATGAAACTCTTCTTACCCGGTCGAGCGCGAAAAATTAGTCACGCAAAAATATCCACTTTTAAAGTACAGTATATGCTTTTGCGCACGGTCGAACCTTTGCACGGGAGGTCAAACCTTGGTGTGTGTGGGTGCAGATACATACACCTACATTGTATTTGGTTTATCCCTGTGCAACACACCCCATGCAACTTGGTCGAGCCTGTCACTTGCCTCAACCAGCACAACCAATAGATTTTAATAAATATGACCAAGTGTGTCTTGGGTGGTCCCGTTCAATATGCTAAAAGTGCACTGTACTTTTATCATAATGTTGACTTCTTCGTTGACGCTTTATATCACAGAATTTCAGAAAATCCATCGCTATGATACTGGACCAGAATTCGACCTCTACCAGCTAGAAAGAGACCAGGCGTTAGATGTTCGTTCAATGTCAATGCATGTACAAGGTCACGGGCAGCTGAAAATGTGCCATAGCATACAATGTACCTTGTTGTTGCAAGGTTGTTTATCAAGGATGTTGCAGTGCCCATTGGTTCAAGTCAAATTATGACAAGTTGGCACTCGCATTAAAGTTAAACCCCTGCACATTTACAGCTGTAGTCATTGCATCAGCACGCACAGAGATTTTGTTTTTCTTTTGCATTTTTGTCGGTACCATCACACTCGGAATTTGCAATAAGCGAAAAAACTCGCCACAGAATTGCATATTTCTTGACTTTAGTTTAGAGGTTAATGCCTTTTCAGCAACCCTGATTCTCAATAATGGACTTATGCCCCACGAGCATTGGAAACATGGCACCAATTTCACATTTTTGAGGGCAAAATTTGGGATTTTTGATGGATTTTTGGAGGTGATCAAGGGACTTTCCTGGGCTGTGGTGAACGACAATGGGTCAAAGCCAGTGTGTGAAATGATGTGATTTGTGCGTGTTGTGACAACAGAATTTGCTGGCTTGTGATGCATGTAGTGACAAGCAGTCAGATTCTTGCAGGTGGTCAGATTTTGGATGGCTTAGCGTCAATATTGTTAGTGTACATTAATACAAGACCTTTGTTCAACTCTCTTAGATGTCACTGACACTGTCAGACTGTGTGTGGATGTGAGATGATTGAGCTGGTCTGCAACCAAGAACGAAAGAGCAATAATGGCATAATGCCAATATCTAAACTCTACGACGCTACATTATTTCTATTATTTAACTAAGCTAACAACTGACGTGACTAGTCAAGTAAGTGGTAATAGCATAGACCTAGTGAAATGTTGCCCCTTCATGTCTAACATAAGTATGTTAAAAAGGCAGGCTGCATGCAGGTACATGGACAGCTACTAGTGAATTACTACCGAGTATCATGTACAATACAGCGACCGACGGACGAAGCGCCCGCCGGGTGGCCGGGTACTGCACTGGCATAGAACGAGATAGGCAGTAGACACTACGTACGACTCTACGAGACCTAATCGCCGGTTTTCGATAGTGGAATGTAATATTCATTTCCCTGCTTGTTTCTGGCTTTTGAGTCATTAGAAATTTGCATTCATGTTTCTTTTCAATCGCTACCAAGGCGAATTTGTTCCTGCACACTGATTACAGAGTTATATCGAAATAAGATTAGTCGTTAAGTGATAATTTACGATCATTTACCTCGAGATCAAGCGACCGGCTTAGCACAGGAAGCTGCCATGTTGTTTACGACGATTGAGTGACCTTTCACCCATAAGACCTGTCGCATTATCATAAAAGGTATCGTAAGTACGTGTATAAGCACATCGTATTGGCTAAAAATCAAGTCTGAAGTAAAAGTTTTTGTTCATTGTACTTGAAAAGGTAATTATGCATATCTGTATATTCGATTGTTTCACCATCTTTGGCAGAGAATGGGACATTGAAGCCTCTTACAGAAATCCATCTTCATTTCGCGATGCTGTGAATGAACTCCCCCATAAGGAATATGAATTCGACTGTGTGGGTGGAGTTTTAAAGGTCGGGATACAAGGTGGGCGGGGCTTGTACAGACTGGCTACTAACTGGACAGCACCATAAAGTACTTATACGCCTCCTTTGAAAAACGCATACTAGTACTGTTTCAGTAGTATATACAATAATTGTACGGACATTTTTCAAACTCCAGACTTGTTTTTGAGAAAGCCAAGTACGAAGGGAAAAAAAAAAGATGCTCCCAATGATTATTGTTTTTTCATTGTTACTTATGCGCTTTGGCAACTCCTTGTATTGCTGCCACCTAAATAACCACAGTACGACCACCGCTACTACTTCTACAATACTGCAACTGTATCCCTTGATAACATAGCTATAGATATCTATTATGGATTGAGCGACTCTAGATACATGTATCTTGTGAAATATCAGTCATGTCCAGATTCAGATTTTTTATTTCGTTCGTTCATGACAACTTTTGTCTTTTACACTTAGCACTTAAAAAAAAAAAACACTTTTTTCCCATCAGATCTTTTTGGTTTTTGGTTTTTATGTTCGTTTCTGCGTGTGTGTTTTTCTTTCGGCGTTAGTGCTCTATTTTTTCTTAGATCCAAAGCACAACATGACCTAAGGCAAAGCTACTGATAGTACATTTAACATAAAACTTACTAAAGCAGGATTGTTATATGTAAAACGCGTTTTTGTTTTCTAATCATAGAAAAAAATCACTATGTGTAATTCATTCTATTACTTCACTTACATAAAACAACTAAATTGTGATTGTAAAAGAATATTGATTTAATAACAATCATAATTATTATTGCTTTATATTTCTTTCTTTTTTTTTCTTAGAGAGAGAGAGAGAGAGAGACGCCTGGGCCCCTAACTACCGAATAAACTGTAATATTAACTTGTGACATATCGACAACACAGATTTATCCTGGAAAAGAAATGTCATTCCTTGTTGATTTCTTCAAACAAAGTAAAATAATGAAGTATAAGAAAGTAACAAAATCGAAGTATATAGCCCATGATGATAATAATAATAATAATAATAATGATAATGATAATAAAAATAATAACAACAACAATAATTGGGTCTTTGAAAGGCATAATACCTTAAGATAGTCTCTTTGCGTGTTCAAAATGGATCCAAAAGTCATACAAACATTTCAGTATTGATACTGTATATTACAAACATGATCAAATATATTATCAAAAAGATTCATAGAAATCTGTAATACATCTAATATTGGGGGATTGTTCCATACTGATGGTTAAACTTTTCCAAAAGCCCTATCACCAAATGTCTTGGATTGAACACTTGTTTTAGAGAGGAGATTCTCTGACTTAGAACGTATATACGACCGGAACGATATGGCTTAATGAGTTCACTGAGATATAGTATAGGGGCCTTTCAATGGAAACATTTTGAATACAAGTAATGCGAGCCCTTATCGGCAACCAGTGAAGACTACGAAGGATAGTAATTATGAGATAAAATTTCCTTGTGATCATGACACAGGCTATTGGTCAAAATCACGAGTGCAAATTCAATAAAGTGGTCACGTTACCGCTTCCAAAGTCTACCAATGACCTGTACACAAAATCTTTTGCAAATTTGATGTGTTAATTACTTCAAAACAAGAAAAAAAAGGGGGAAATCCTTCACGGTGACACGACATTTGCCCCTGCGACAATCGCTTCGGTCTTATTTTTCTACAAGGACGTATAGGGTTACATGTAGGGTTAGGGTTGTGAGTTTGATGTAGGCCCTAAGGATTGGGATTAGGATTAGGGTTATGTTTGTGGATAGAATTTATTTTTGGCTTACTACTTGGCGTGTAGATATTCATAGGAGCAATATTGTCGCACTCTAAGCAAGTGCCATGGTAACATCCTTCATATCAAATTATTTGTGCGCTATACATTATAGCAATAACTTCGCAATTATGATGTCGAAAGGGAGGGGATCGTTGATTCTAATGATTAACTAAAAAACATCATTTTAATGATAATCATTGTGTATACAAATTATCGAAAACTACATCGTCGCTGCATTTCGGTACTTATATGGGACCGACGTTCCTGATGAGTGCATGTAGATCATGTCATTCTTGTATTGAACCTGATTTTTTAGACACTTCTACCGTTCTCAAATTCTGCTCTGCTTTTATACTCTGTGCATTAAATTAAGTCAAATCAAACATATACTACTTTATATTTCTTACAATTTGATAAATCAGCATAATTTGTCCAATGTGTATTTTATATTTGTATTTTGCTTCACCGTTTTAGGGAATAGAAATGAATAATAATTGAGTTGTATTAAGAATGAATTAAACTGAAGTTAAATATTGCGGCATTGCAATTTACCATGCAAACATTCCTGTCCTCATCCCCAGTTCTCTGTTAAATATGGCTTCTTTCTTTTAACAATGACACTTAACATTTAGATGTGGAAACAGAGGCATGATTACGAATATGTCTTAATAATTCTCCTCAGGATTCTTCATTTTGAAGTCTACTGTACATAAGTTTGTACAAAACCATTGTTATATAAGTATAGTAATTTTATCCTCATCAAAATTACTTAAACTCTATCAACTGCGCAATGTCGCTCTTTAGCAGATTCGGGGTCTCATTCTAATTTCCTTGGATATTCTCTCAGCTTTTATTTTTGTTTTTGTTATCATTCTATAATTATGTATTCACACAATCTTGTGTACATCATCCTCGAACAAATAAAGAATCGAGTACGTATCTCAATTTAAAAAAAAAAAGAAGGTCTCATTAACATTTTTTTTTATCATTCTAGATATAGGCCCGATTCACACAATCTGGGGCGCTGCGGTGTAGTGGATAAGGCTCCCGACTCCAATCGGAGGACCCGAGTTCGATTTCCGCCCAGTGCTTTGTACGTCCGTGGGCAAGGTGTTGGTTTTTTTTTTTACCTACCACGTCCCTCTCAACCCAGGTGTATAAATGGGTACCTATCAACGCCAGGGTAATGATAATGGCAGGGCCCTCTGGTGGAGCAGGGGTGACACTGAAGAGGCTACCCTGGGTAAAGAAGATCTTATCATCATTTTTTTTTCTTAACTTGAAACTAAATTTATACAACACAGGATTTTCTCCATCACCATGACATCATAGTCATCTCAGAGAGGAGACCGTTATCGATATTAAAAAAAAGCAATTCGCTTGACTTGGATAACGGCCGCTATAGGCATTATGGTTCGATACAGTTCTCCATTATTTTTAGATGACGGAACAAGACACTGCTAAAAAAGAAAGAAAAAAAGAACAACGTGACCTTCCGAGTATTTTCAATATCAAAGATCGAGAAGAAAGAAAAGTTCGGAAGAAAAGTTCGTATCGTAGGGTGGTTTTGTGTCCATTCCCTCCGTGAAGGAAGGGGTTGCTAGCACGGTGTTTTGATGAATGAAAATGGTCTTTGTTTATTGCGATGAATACCGATGATTTGCTGACGAGGTGTTGGTTTCCGAGAGCTGGGGTGTCAAGACTGTAGTCGGGAAAGTACTCTCACTCAACTTCACACGTACCTATTCTATTACCAAAGCACATCCACCCCACCCCATCCCACACACGTATGATTATACGTCATTTTATACGTGTGTATATCTATTCACATTAAACGGATACAAAAAAAGTGAGCCTTATTACTTGTCATATACTATACAAATGCAATTCTCTTTTAAAATACAATATTCCATCAAAAACTAAGTACACATCAGTAATTACAACTGAAAATAAAAACAACCGTAATGTGTAATGCAATCAACTATAGACCTACTACAAAGCATGATCTCCAATTTCCCCTCTTGCGAAAAGACTGCTAACGATATTATATTAATCATCCGCGTACCGTCGCTATACCAATGTTTCAGGAATATAACAGACTCAAAAAGCATGCGATCCCCAGCCTCATTGTCATGCGAGTAACTTGGCCGGAAGCACTTTTCGCGCCATAAAGGGTGCCCCGCCACCCTTTTGTTTGTTGTTCTTCTCTGTTTCAGTAATTCTATTGTCTTCCTTTATTGTTGTTGTATTTTTCTTGGGACAGAGGAACACGTCGCTCTCCCATTTGGTCACCCAGAACACTGTCCCCTTGATTTATCTAGCTGTGAAGATATGTCGCGGATTTCCCCGGTGTGCTATCCGCACAATCCTGGAGGGTTCATTGCAGGCAAATCATCATGTAATATTGAGCAGCGCATTATCCCAAAGACAGATGCACGGTTTGTGGGGCAGCGACGGCCGAGTCGTGCACGAATTGCGCGTCGAGACGTCAGGTGCATGCAGTGCTTTGGAAAAGTTACAAAAATAAAACAGAAATCGATGCCTGTGATGGTAAGGGCAGAAATGAACTCGTAAAATTGATGGATATACTGGATCCTTATGAAGTCTTAATTTCCGCCTGATCTTAATGCCTCTATGACTTTATTGTTAAAACGTTCATTGACTATACTGTTGTAAAGATTGTTCGAAAAGAGCAGAGACTTGCCGTATGAGTTTCTAAGTAGGTTTCCTAGCTGATGATCACGGTATACTTTATTCGGTGAACGTTACACACAGACATTACACAAAACGTAAAAAAAATAAGCCAGAAAGATGAGCGTGTTCCGGAGGGAACTTTGAAGACAAACTTATAATAATAACAGTAATAATAATAATGATTATAACAATAATATTATTGCGTTAAACAAATACATACTACTGAACGTTTTCGACGTGCACTCTTCGGAGTAGAACCGCACGTATGAACCGCACGTGCGGTTCTACTCCGAAGAGTGCACGTCGAAAACGTTCAGTAGTATGTATTTTTTTAACGCAATTTTGAAGTTTTGTACCACCAAGCATCTCTTTGAATAATATTATTAATAATAATGATGATTATAACAACAATAATAATATTATTATAAATAATAATAATGATTATAACAATAATAATATTATTATTATACATAATAATAATAATAATAATAACAATTAATATTATCATTATTATTATTATTATTATTGTTATTAATCTTATTATTGTTATTCATTATTATTATTATGATCATCATCATCATTATTATCATTATTATTATTATCACTATCATTATCATTATTATTATCATTATCATTATTATTATTATTATTATTATTATTATTATTATTATTATCATTATTATTATTATAATGATCCCGTTCGCATCATTTTATTACCAATGTGATACCTCGTCTTTTCACTGCATGCTATATCAATAAATGTAGGTCTACATCCAATTCCTTCAACGCCTTGATGGTGAAGCAACAATTTTATGTTCAATGTAAGTATTCATTATTCATTTCTACTCGAAAATTGAATTTCTGTAAACGCATGACGAAGTGAATTTTGCGCGACTGCGCTCTCACTATGCCATGGAGCTTGTGTTATCGAAGACTTTAACCGCAATCCAACTTCACAGAAGAAAACTCTATTTTCTATGCTACTGATATTTTGTGTGACTCCCTATCAGTCATGCAGTGCAGTTGTCATACATCTGCCTTTGTAAGGAAAGTACTTTTTCAGTCCACGTTGCAATGCCATTCAACTTTACTTTTTGCAGCTGCTATTATGTTGGTCATGCAAACGCTTAAAGAAGTGATTTCATTTAGCTTGTGTGAGTCCTAAAGAGACAGATGGACTGGAATACTCTCCGTGGATTTGAGCTAGTGCGCAGCAGGTGCTGTTTGTATTTTAGTGACCAACATAATCATAATTAATGTTGTAAAGCGCTGGGACAAGGCGGCGCTGTGGGAAGGCTCTAAATAAAATAATTACGATAGTAAAAAAAAAATGTACTGATGTTATTCATTGGTATTACAACACATCGCAAGACACGGTACATGATACTGATCACGATGATAATAAAAGAAGAAAGTAATCCAAGCACAAATATTTGCATTTCGAATACCATCCAACTGACAAATTAAAAAAAAAAATAGATTGATAAGTCGGACTCTTTGCAGTCAATTGCTCTGATAAGTTGTGAAAACGCTCAGCGCTGACCGGTCAGTTTCCCTTGATCATTTGTCCAGTAGTTCTTTTTGAGTATTCTGTTTGAAAACAAAGAACAGAATTAATAAGTTTATGTACTTGTGCGTTCTTTTGACATGAATATTCTGTCACTTGCCTTTGACGCAAGGAGTTGCGGATGAGGTGAATATAAATCATTTGCCTCTTCAAACTGAATATGGATATACAAAGCATATAATCATACACAAGCCATTAAAATGCGTAAACATATACACACTTACTCTTTACTCAATCCTCGTGAAATCGTTTAGAACAAACTTCTTACTGATAATGATTCATCGATAAAAGTGAGAGAGATTATCTGTATAATGTCTTTGACATTTCGTTTTGCACTTAATCTTGTAAAATATGAAATTTTGCATTCATTAGTGTGGTTATGGCAACTTATGCGTCTGCAGCTATATCTATATGCTTGACATAAACGTATCATGCAAAGAAATCATAATGATAAACAAAAATGTGACGACTTTGTCGATCAATTCATAATTTCGCTGACAATTCAGCGACGGTAATTATAAGGAATGACGTCAGTTTATGGAAAAGGAATATCAGAGGAGCTATAAATAGCAACGCCCTGTCCAGCTGTCAGTAAGCCATGTTTTCAATTTCGCTCTGTGGAAAAATTTATAGGGCATTCTTTGTACGCAAATATTGGAAGTTAGCGAGGGTTCTTCAAGTACTTTCTTGAAGATGAGAGTCACAGTCAGACGACACTGAACTTTTTGTCAAGAAAATTTCATTATCTGCCATGTGATCCCGCCACTTTAACATAAATATATCTCAAAAGATCACGAACCTCTTAGTCAGCGCTTGATACATCCAATAACTTTCGACAACTGTTTCCGAGTGTATCATTGTTTCCTGTTGCTGTTTGCAAATAAAGTCGAGCATTTACATCCTTTTTCTTTTTTAACTTATTGGTATATTTGCCAATTGAAAGCACGTTTGAACAATGATTTGGTCATGCAGTGTTCTATTTGAAGATCCACTTTAGAGCGAAAGAAGAGGTGATCCGATGAGCTTCGCTGTCACTTGGTTGATGTCGTTCGCCGGATTTTGATCCAAATCAAATCCGAAACAGGCGAGATGAGACAAAGGTACATAATTGTTACGTGTAGCTGAGTATCAGCGTGTTCTCTTGTGTGTCTGTGTGTCTATGTCTGTGTCTGTGGGATCATCGTGTTTGCCCACTCTGCGTGTTGTTCTCTCCGCGGGCTGAGAACCGTCACACGTTAATTGAACTAACCCAATTACGGATGAGCTCTGCGCATTACGCGTAATTAGGGAAACACACAGAACGCACCCCGCGACCGGCATTTGAATCAATATTGCCGTTCGGAATGAATAATTCACGGTGACACGTCGTCGAAACGAATGTTTGGGACTATTGTGAACGATTTCCTCCCAGCGGTGCACCATACCCATTTATATTGACCGTAGGGAGAGGCAGGTACGTACAGCGCATGAGATAGTAAAAGATACAGTAAGACAGACAAACTGACAGACAGCCTTAACAAAAAACAAAACAGAATTGTTCATCAATAATTAGCTTGTCCATGATAATATAGCGTCGTTTAAAGACATACTCCAAGGATTGAGAACCGTCACACAATAATTGAACTAACACAATTACGGATGAGCTCTGCGCATTATGCGTAATTAGGGAAACACACAGAACACACCCCCTCGACCCGCATTTGACTCAATATTGCCGTTCGAGATGAATTATTCACGGTGACACGGCGTCGAAACGAATGTGAGGGACTATTGTGAAAGATGTCATCCCAGCGGTGCACCATGCCCATTATATTGACCGTAGGGAGAGGCAGGTACTTGCAGTGCGTGAGATAGACAGAGATACAACCAGACAGACAAACAGCCGTGACATCCATAAAAAGACCTTACGAACTTGACAAAATGTTGTGATTACCCCCGATGACACGATATTATCAGTAA
>NW_027273065.1:0-82414 GCF_040938485.1 Diadema antillarum
GCTCAAGTGCTCTGGCTGTAAGTGATCTGAATATTTTAATATTTGAAGGGTTTCCGGGTTTCCCGAAGGGTCAAGGGCCCACTGACACTGCAAGAGGCAGGTGCATAAAGGCGTCGTTGACTGTCGACCAGCTCCGAGGCAGTAAGGGAGCATAGACTGTCGACCGGACTTCATTCCTGGATGCTGAGGAGACACCGCTAAGACGTCCGTCGGGAGAGCGACCACGCGAACGGCAATCGCGAAGAGTTGCTACGACAGACCACGCGACAGTCCATACCAGCACCAGCGTAACGGGGCCCCGTCGTCGACCGACATCGTCATCGACCTGCATTGTCATCGTCATACATCGTCGTCATAAGCCGTCGTCACGCAACGTACACCCGTGACAGCCATTCGAGGTGAAACGAATCCAATCTGAGTTAAACATAATAAATGTCCTAAGAGCCAGAAAGCCACTGAGCAGGAATAGTTTATGTTCGTTTTTTCTCTTTTTATAATTTGCTGTAAAACGCAAGATTCACAGTTATAGACAATTAAAATATTTGAGTTAACTGAATGCACATTGTTTTCTCCGTTTCGTCTTGTATGAGTTACAGCCTGCCAACAGTTCTCAGAGGTTATGAAAATTTCTTTGTTCCGTTTATTTCCATATAAAAGGATGGAAATCGGGCAAATTCTGTGACAGCCCTATACCTGTCTATGCGCTCAGATCAGTGCATTTTCAAAACGTGCTCTGCGTATGGAAGATGTCACTTTAGAAATTGTAATGCTTTACCCCCAAACTGTTTTTGAGATTGAAAAAACACCCAATTTCCATGACCACGTAGCTCCGTTCGCTACAAGAAACATCGGATTTGAGCGACGTCACCTAATGTGTATGAGCTGATTTGCCGTACGGCTATATGAGACCCGCTCTGGCAAGACCCGAAACTTCTCGGCAAATGTGATTTCGCGCTACAGCACGAAAAAGGTCAAAAAATTACCTACCTCAGGGACCAAATTGACATTTTGGTATCACGTTGTTGATATCAACATTTCGAAATACAACCTACAAAATGTGGAATTTTGACGAGAAAAGTGGGATGTCAATCTCAAATGTTGGCCAAAATCTTACGTCTAAAGACCAAATCGCCTTCGCTTACGGCGAAAATGACTGTTCTTTTGGCGATCGTGTCTTAGATATTCTGCGTTGAACCCTGACACATTTGGCACCGACAGAAAGCTCTACCTGTGCTTATTCCAAATATGGTCATGGCATGATGTCATGCTACTCACTTTCATTCATAATTCGTCTGAAACATGCGTAAGTTTATGCAAATTGTCTCCCAGACGCGTAAACAGCCTTGTTGCTTATCAAGACACGTGATCGAAATACGTGTTCACGATTGGTCAACTGCGCCGAGGACCCCCTTGTTTACAAGCAACCTACGTATTATACTATGGGGATCGCTGCAGCAGCGGTGCATGCTTGCATGCAACACGTGTATTGTGACTGCTGCTCAGCACGGAAATGTTGCACTTTCCCGCTTTGTTAGACTGTTTTTTTAGCACGTTGAGGTAGAAATTAGAATTCAAACCAACACACAAGAGAAAAAGAAGGTCACATTTATCTAAAAAACCTTCATCATGCCATTTCGAAGAAGAATCAAGCTGAAATCACGGCATCAAGGAATACCTCTTGTCACAAATGTACACACTAGTTGTTATGTACGTATGCATAATGTACTGCATGTATGGTTGTTTTAATGTGTATGTATACAGGTTGACCAGGTTAATGGAGAACATTTTATTTGGTATAGATATGTGACCGTGCACCTCAAAACGAACATAAAGTCGCACACACTGATTTTGCGTGAGGACTGAAAATAAGTGAAATGGGTCAACCTAACCGAACTTGACTTTTTCATATTTACTGAAAGAGCGGGTCTTTTTTTTTACTTCATGCTAAAATTTGGTATAATAAAACGGGCAGGAAAGTGTGTTTTGTTAGCAGTTTATCTCGAACATTTTTGGTAGAATAGTGTGATTAGGTGTGTCTTTAGAATCCCTTTTTCATTTCTGAAAAACCTTGTCCACACTCTTCACTTTCAACTCTAATATTTGTTGACAGGATAGTGCTACTGCTTTGAAAGTTGGCATTAATTATGGACAGAATGTGTTAATGAGGCATGCTTAATTTCAGTTTAATCTGATAACCCCTTCATTGTTGTTACTTTGGTGGTTTACTTCCTGTTTTTGTCCCATTCATCGCACAGCCAGCACGGTTTGGTAAAGATTAAGCGCTTGAATAGACACTGTACTTCAGAGCCTCTTTTCTCAGTTCACACTTTTCCTGAGTTTGTGCTTTCTTTCCAATATTTAGATAGGTTAGGAGAGTCCATTTGATTTGAGTTATACATCAATTTAAAGCTTAAAGTCTGCTCTTTCAGAATATGGTCTTAACTAAAAATTCATGTCTGGCGACTTTTTGTTTGTTTTGAGGTGCAGGGTCACATATAGTAAATACAGGCTGACCAGATCAGTGGAGAATTTTGTAGATGGTATACAATGTTGTTACAGTACATGCATGTAACAGGAAATACATTAAAGGCTCACTCAATCTAGAATGATTTCTCACCCAGTCTAGAATGTTCTAGGAAGTGCTAACATATTTGGCTGAGTGAGGCACTGTCCCTGTAGCCCAATGTGATTGGTAGTTAATTTTGGCAATGATGTTATGCACATAGATAGGCAGTGAGTCATCCAGGTGTCCTGGAACTAGGACTTGCTAGTATATTATTCAGGTGTGTGGCCCCATGTTGGAGAGAGTTACAGAATGTGCTAGAAGGGGTGAATGGATATAAAAGCCGGAGAAATTCTGCAGTAGGCAGAGTACCCAACACCTCTGCTCTGAGAGTTACGTCATTTCTGGCTCTGAAGCGACTTGTTATAGTCAGTCCTGTGTTACCTGCTGACCTGTTATGTTCGTGGAGATAAGGCCTGGGAAACATTTTGCCTGCAGAGAATTAATGTGCCCTCATTGGAGATAGACTCCATTTTTATGTCAACGGATATTGCTACAGAAAGGCTGTGACGGGCTGGATTCCTAGCTGAACATTATTGAGCGAATCATAATTCACCGCATCGACTGGACGTGGTCGTCATAACGTTGGATTCTGCACATTTTGCAGTGAACATTATACCGTGGACCTATAACGTGGACATATACCCTGGATTTATACCGTGGAGTATTGTAACCTGCGCCTCTGGATTTACATCGGAGGTATCATTCATCGTTGCATCAAGGACCATTCCTCTGTGCATCGAACATCGTATTTGGACATCACCAGGGGACTATATGAACATCGTGATTAAGATTATGCTCTAATGCATGTAAGTGATTCCATTACCGATTTGTAATTGTTTTAGTGATCATTATTGTACTGATGTGAAACCGATTACCAGTCTGTACCCACAATATCACCGTTAATAAACCGCCTGAACATTAGTTGATTGTTTCTTTTGTGCGATCATTCTCAGAGTGATTTTGGTCGTAACAAAATTGGGGGCTTGTCCGGGAAGTGAATTTAAAGCCAAAACTTAGAATTTGGAAAGTTCCGGAATCTAGAATATTGGTACAGACAAAATACCAGGGAGTTGATTGTTCAATTGTATATTGTGTGTTACACATTGTGACAATGTCAATCAGTACAATGGATGTTCAGGCATTTGTTCAGAGGACAGATTTGTCCCTCAAAGATTTGCGAAGGTTACGCAAATGTGATTTGACTGCTATTGCACAGCATTTAAACGTAGATGTTCCACAAGGTGCTAGAAAGGCAGAGATTCTTTACTTAGTAGCTGGTCACATGGGGCTCAAAGAAGAAATTGACTCTCTAGATCAAGCTCAAACTTTAGATCAAACACGGCTTGAGCTTGCTAAATTGGAAATAAAGGAGAGAGAAAGAGCAAGGAAAAAGAGAAGATGAAATTAGAAAGAGAGAGGGAAAGAGAACAAAGAGATATAGAAATGAAGAAATTCGAAATGGAGCAGCAAATGAAATTGCGTGAGATGGAATTGACTTATGCACACACTGTTGGAAATCGTGAAAGGGCTCCCCCTGAATTCGATTTGGCCAAGAATATTCGATTGGTACCAAAGTTTCAAGAAAACAGAGTCGATGCATATTTTGTGTCATTTGAGAAGGTGGCTGACAGTTTGAACTGGCCACAGGAATTTTGACCCATGCTCCTTCAAAGTGTGTTTGTCGGCAAAGCAGCTGATGTGTACTCATCTCTCTCAAAAGAGCAATCACGTGACTATGCTACAGTCAAGAAGGCAGTGTTGAATGCTTATGAGTTGGTGCCAGAGGCGTACAGATACAAGTTCAGAAATTCGTACCACAAACCAGGCCAGACACATGTTGAGTTTGCTCGTGAAAAAGAAATGATGTTTGATAGGTGGTACAGGTCCCTGAAAGTGGATCAAGACTTTGATAACCTACATGAGGTTGTTCTCTTGGAAGAATTCAAAAAGAGTGTTGCTTTCAGTGTGCGGTCGCATTTGGATGATCACAAAGTGACAAGTATGCACAAAGCAGCCTTGATGGCTGATGAGAATGAGCTGACCCACAGGAATTTCTCTGGAAATAAGAGAGACAAAAATCAGTCGAGCAGTCCAAAGAATGCTGGTTCTGAAAAAGGCACGAGTTCTGAAACTTCATCGGCATCAAAGCCTCAATCTGACAAAGGGTCCAGTACAAGTGCAAATGTCATCAAATGTTTTCACTGTAACAAGACAGGGCATGTAAAGTCACAGTGTTGGAAGTTGCAAAACAAAACAAAGAAGGACATGGGATTTGTCATGTCAAAAAGTGTCCTACCCGAAATCAGTGTCCCGTTCAGTGAAACACAGGCCATTGAAAGTCAATCTCCCAAATTCAAAGATAGGATGAAGCAGGTGGATGAGAGCTATCGTAGCTTTTTGTTTGATGGTGAGGTGACCCCATGTACTTCTGGTGAGGCAGGTAAGCCAGTGGTCATCCTGCGGGATACGGGGGCCTCTCAGTCGTTGATGGTGGATTGTGGTATGACTTTTCCACCAGATAGTGCAGTGAATGCAAAAGTCTTGATTAAGACACTGTTGATGGCAGTTTTATGTCAGTGCCACTGTATAGAGTGGATTTGAAGTGTGACCTAGTTTCTGGTCCTATCACTGTTGGAGTTGTTACTGAGTTGC
Organism: Diadema antillarum; assembly: GCF_040938485.1. NCBI lineage: Eukaryota > Metazoa > Echinodermata > Echinoidea > Diadematoida > Diadematidae > Diadema > Diadema antillarum. The sequence goes on from NW_027273065.1 coordinate 5,219, forward strand.
CTGTGGCAGGCATTGACTTCCTGTTCGGGAATGACTTGGCTGGGGACAAGGTGGTTGCGTCTCCAGTTGTTTCGGATAAACCAGTGGTGGTTGCTGAAACTGAGCAGTTGCAGGAGGAGTTTCCTGGGATTTTTCCAGATTGTGTTGTGACTAGGTCTCAGGCTCGTAGAGCTGTTCAAGATGATGCGGATTATGTTGATGTGGAGGAGAATTCCGGTGTTTGGTTGGCACAAACCTTTTTCAAGGATTTGAATGATGGGGTTGCTGTATTAGGCTCCGAAGCTAACAGTGATGGGCTGTTTAGCAAGTCTTCCTTGGTTGAAGCACAGCAGGCAGACTCTGAGTTGAATGGCTTGTCTCAGACGGCGTGTTCTGAGGCTGAGGCTGAAAAAGGTCCCTGAGTGCTATTATGTCAAAGATGGCATTTTGATGAGGAAGTGGAGATCTCCCCAAAGGCCAGCTGATGAAGATTGGACGGTGGTCCGTCAAGCAGTTGTCCCTCCTAGTTACCGCGGTGAGATCTTGAGGATTGCTCACGAGTTACCTGTTGGCGGCCATTTAGGCGTCAGAAAGACAAAGGATCGGATCATGAGGCATTTTTATTGGCCAGGGTTGAATGTGGATGTGGCTGAATTTTGCAAGACTTGTCACACATGTCAGGTGGCTGGTAAACCACAGCATTCAGTGAAGCCGGGGCCATTGATTCCGATACCTGCGTTTGAAGAACCATTCAGTCGGGTTCTAGTTGACTGTGTTGGACCTTTGCCTAGGACTAGGTCGGGTCACAAGTACCTCTTGACAATTATGGATATGTCTACACGGTTTCCAGAGGCTATCCCATTGCGAAATATCACTGCTAAGACTGTGGTCGATGCTCTAGTGCAGTTTTTCACTAGATATGGGTTGCCCAAGGAAGTGCAGTCTGACCAAGGGTCAAATTTCATGTCAGGCATATTTCAAGAGGTGATGTATCGTTTGGGTGTGAAGCAGCTGAAGTCGTCAGCTTATCATCCCCAATCCCAAGGTGCGTTGGAGCGCTATCACCAGACCCTAAAGACAATGATTAGGGCGTTCTGTGAGGAGTATCCCGAGGATTGGGATAAGGGCATCCCTTTCCTGCTGTTCGCAACGAGGGACTCCCCAAATGAGTCGACGGGTTTCAGCCCATTTGAGTTGGTGTACGGTCATGAAGTTAGGGGCCCACTGAAGCTCATCAAAGAGAAATTCATGACTGAGGATGATGAGGTCCACCTACTTGACTATGTGTCAACGTTTCGTGAAAGGCTTTCAAAGCCTTGAAAGTGTCACAAGAATCTATGAAGAGAAAGGCAGACAAAAATGCCAAAGCATGAACCTTCAAACCAGGTGACAAAGTTCTTGTACTGCTGCCCATACAAGGTGAACCACTGAAAGCCAAGTTCAGTGGCCCATACTGTGTTAAAAAGAAACTCAATGATGTGAACCATGTGATCAGTACGCCAGACAGACGCAAAGATCAGAGGGTGTGTCATGTAAACATGCTGAAAGAGTACTATGAGAGAAAGGCTAGTCAGCCGGTAGGTGTAACCCAGGTGGTAGAAGAAGAAGTAGATGAAGAGGGAGAAGCTCAAGATGAAAATGGAAGTGAGCTCTGTAGTGCCAGGTTGTCTAACTCAGAGATGTTAGGGAAAGTAGATGAGGCACTGAACTACCTACCTGAAAATCAGAGGAAAGACGTGACTAGTCTGTTACATGAGTACAAAGAACTGTGTAAAGACAAACCAGGTTCTTTTGGCTGTACATGATGTTGATGTAGGAGATGCTGACCCTATCAAGCAAAACCCTTACAGACTAAACCCGAGCAAACTGCAAAAAGTAAGGGAAGAGGTCACTACACGCTAGACAATGACATAATAGAACCGAGTTAAAGCAGTTGGAGCTCCCCAATCGTCATGGTTCCCAAACCGGATGGGTCTCAAAGATTCTGTATAGATTACCGAAAGGTGAATGCCGTGACGAAAACAGATTCTTTCCCCATTCCCAGACTAGAAGACTGCATTGACAGGGTCGGAAATTCTGCATATGTCAGTAAAATAGACCTTCTAAAGGGATACTGGCAAGTGCCCTTGACCGACAAAGCCAGAGATATTTCTGCCTTTGCTACACCAGATGGCTTGTTCCAATGCAAAGTAATGCCATTCGGCATGAAAAATGCTCCGGCCACCTTCCAACGGCTGACAAACCAAATCATTGCCGGACTTGACAACTGTGTAGTATACATTGATGACAACCTAGTGTACAGTGGGAGGAGCACATTACGCACTTCCGGTAACTTTTTGATCGACTGAAGGAGGCTGGATTGGTGATTAATCTGGCAAAGAGTGAATTTGCAAAGGCCAAAGTGGTGTATCTCGGGCATGTAGTCGGTCAGGGACAAGTATTGCCAAGAGAAGCCAAGGTAGAGGCTATACTAGGCTTTTCCATCCCCCAATCCAAGGAGGAGTTGCTCAGATATCTGGGCATGGCTGGTTTCTACAGGAAATTTGTACCGAATTTCAGCACTGTAGTCACCCCCTAACAAACGTGCTGAAGGGCAAGGCAAAGTATACCTGGACTGATGAATGTCAAAGAGCCTTCGAGAAACTAAAAGCAGTCCTTGCTAATGAGTCTGTTTTGGCAGCTCCAGACTTCTCAAAGCCATTCAAGGTGGCAATAGATGCTAGCGATGCAGGAGTGGGAGCAGGCACTGAACGACCAGTTAGCTACTTCTCCAAAAAATTGAACGCATATCAGAAGTACTCCACAATTGAGAAGGAGGCTCTCAGTCTCATCCTTGCCCTCCAGCAATACGAAGTGTACTTGACAAATAGCAAAGGGAAGGTCTATACTGACCACAACCCCTTGGTCTTTTTAGACTGGTTAAAAATGAAGAACAACAGGTTGTTCAGATGGAGCATGATGACGCAGCCATATGCACTCAAAATCAAACATGTGGCAGGCAAAAACAATGTAATTGCCGACGCTCTGTCAAGAGTGTAACATGAAGAGAGCATCAAGAGTGAAAAGTTTTCACCGCATATCATTTACTGTGTATGTGTTTAGCATATTCATTAATGTATGCAAAACAGTTTGATATGATTGTATAAGCTCCGAGAATCCAAGCAATATCATTATAAAAGAGAACATGGAATTAATGAAGCTATCCAAAAGGCATGTGATAGTGTGTGATTATTGTTGCGTAACTTGGATTTTACCTCACATTCGTTGTAAATAATACTGAGAAATTGTGAAGGTAAAAGAAACCCTTGCTATGGCAAGGCTTTCTTTTTCCCATGGGGGATGGTATCACAAATGTACACACTAGCTGTTATGTACGTATGCATGATGTACTGCATGCATGGTTGTTTTAATGTGTATGTACACAGATTGACCAGGTTAATGGAGAACATTCTATTTGGTATAGATATAGTGCATACAGGCTGACCAGATCAGTGGAGAATTTTGTAGATGGTATACAATGTTGTTACAGTACATGCATGTAACAGGAAATACATTAAAGGCTCACTCAATCTAGAATGATTTCTCACCCAGTCTAGAATGTTCTAGGAAGTGCTAACATATTTGGCTGAGTGAGGCACTGCCCCTGTAGCCCAATGTGATTGGTAGTTAATTTTGGCAATGATGTTATGCACATAGATAGGCAGTGAGTCATCCAGGTTTCCCGGAACTAGGACTTGCTAGTAAGTTCAGGTGTGTGGCCCCAGGTTGGAGAGAGTTACAGAATGTGCTAGAAGGGGGTGAATGGATATAAAAGCCGGAGAAATTCTGCAGTAGGCAGAGTACCCAACACCTCTGCTCTGAGAGTTACGTCATTTCTGGCTTTTGAAGCGACTTGTTATAATCAGTCCTGTGTTACCTGCTGACCTGTTATGTTTGTGGAGATAAGGCCTGGGAGACATTTTGCCTGCAGAGAATTAATGTGCCCTCATTGGAGATAGACTCCATTTTTGTGTCAACGGATATTGCTACGGAAAATCTGTGGCGGGCTGGATTCCTAGCTGAACATTATTGAGCGAATCATAATTCACCGCATCGACTGGACGTGGTCGTCATAACGTTGGATTCTGCACATTTTGCAGTGAACATTATACCGTGGACCTATAACGTGGACATATACCCTGGATTTATACCGTGGAGTATTGTAACCTGCGCCTCTGGATTTACATCGGAGGTATCATTCATCGGTGCATCAAGGACCATTCATCTGTGCATCGAACATCGTATTTGGACATCACCAGGGGACTATTATGAACATCGTGATTAAGATTATGCTGTAATGCATGTACGTGATTCCATTACCGATTTGTAATTGTTTTTAGTGATCATTATTGTACTGATGTGAAACCGATTACCAGTCTGTACCCACAATATCACCGTTAATAAACCGCCTGAACATTAGTTGATTGTTTCTTTTGTGCGACCATTCTCAGAGTGATTTTGGTCGTAACACTCTTCACTGCCGATTCTGCTGGTACAGTTGTGCGTACACCTGATCACGGCAATCGCGAATCTTCAGCTGATTACGGTAGGTTTTGTGCTTTTCAAACGTCGTATTTCCGTAAATTTAAGGGTGTAAAATGATTTCCAATCAATTACAGCTCTTTGAATTAGTTATCATCCTTCCTGAGTTTGAAAGATTACCTCAGCTATACGCAATTCCACCACAACGATCGATTTGTTGTGCCAATAATAACAGCAAATTGTGGCTGTACGAAGGAACAGCTGATCACGGCGATCGTGCATCTTCACGGAATCTTTATCTAGTAAGACATGTCTACACCGAATTTAATGAAAATACCTCATGGGCATTGCATACATGAGGGAAATAGTGAAATTTCAAGTATATGACCTTGACCTTTGACATTGAGCATGTGCAACCAAAAGTTGATAGGCGCAATTTCACCCACTCATACATAGGACCTACACATGCCAAGTTCTATTACGATACCTCGAGCGGTTTTTGTCGAGTCCACCGGAGGTGTGAAGAGACTAAGGGATTGCCTGCGACGTCTGTCCGTCCGTTGTCCGTCCGTAATGCTACAAAACTGAGGACTAAGGACTTCAATTTCAAACTTGGAGGGAAGAGTGGTTATACAAAGTTACACATTTTGCCAAACATGAAGGTCACCTCAAGGTCAAAGGTCACAGTCAGAGGTCAACGAACTTTTAGGCCCCCATGTTCATTTTTACGGCGCATTTCGATTATGGTTCATAACTTTTGATCCCTATATCCGTTTGTAACCGAACTTGGATAGTAAATGTCCCTTGGGTAGTAAATGTCCCTTGGGGACTTGAAGGTCACCACACGGTCAAAGGTCACAGACAGGGTGTCAAAAAACGTTTAGGGCCCAATGTTAAGTTTTTAGGGGCCGTTTTGATTATGGCTCAAAACCTTTGATCCATTATGTCTGTTTGTGACCAAACTTGGGTGGTAGATGACCCTTGGGGAGTTGAGGGTCACCACAAGGTCACAGTCAGAGGTCAACGAACTTTTAGGTCCCCATGTTCAATTTTACGGCGCGTTTCGATTATGGTTCATAACTTCTGATCCCTATGTCCGTTTGTGACCAAACTTGAATAGTAAATGTCCCTTGGGGAGTTGAAGGTCACCACAAGGTCAAATGTCATAGGCGGGTCAATAAACTTTCGGGAGTTAGAAAAGCATTAATTTCTTGTACGCGAATGGGCGAGACACAATTTGGCACTTGCCTTGTTTAGTTACTCTGGCCACAAAATTGATTACGGAGAGACGGAACAACGGACGGACGGAAGGACGGACAACCCGAAGACATAATGCCTCCGGTGATATTTCGTGGCGGAGGCATAAAATATTTCTACATTGTCAGCCTTTGAGAGTACAGTCCTAGTTGTGAGGAAAGAAGAACTCTTCTTCTTTCCATTGGTACCTAATTATGTTGACAAATGCCATGCATGAATGAGCACTTGAATTTTAAGGAAATATGACAATATGCACTTTTACCAAGTTTGAGTGTCACATGAAAGAAAAATGAATGTCTCACTGAATGGATGAGATCTGTCAATGAAAGTGGCCAAATAAATAGGCTAACCTGTACGAATGCAGGTTTGTGTTTAGGGTTTCTTCTCACCTTTTATGGTCCATAACCTTTTACATGACCATTTGTCCGATAACTTGGTCATTCCCACAAAGGCCAACCCACACAGTCCATTATTCTCTTTTCATATTCTCAACACACAGCTTGCAGCAACTAATCATGTCTTAAATATGAAGGGAGAAAAAATAGATATGATCCCTAATAGCTTAGCCTTTTGGGGAACGAGGTTATGGACCATACTGTATTCGCCGATTACTTCGCAAGGTGTTTTTTTTTCGCGTATTTCGCGAGTCGGCTGCTATTCGCAAAATCAAAAACAAATATTAACTCAGATCCTGATATGAATGTGACGTACGGGTACACGTTTCTCCGTTCAGTACAGGACTCTCAATCTAACCACTCGAGAAATCTTCGGGAAGTCTCGATTCGCGAATTGAAACTCGCGAAATATTTTGCGCATACAAAAAGGTTAGAAGCAACCCTACACAAAAGCCTGCAGTTGTGCAGGCTGGCCTGTTAATTTTACCACTTTCATTGACAGATCTCATCTATTCAGCGAGGCATTCATTGTTCCTTCATGTGACACTCAAACTTGGAAGAAGTGCAATTTTTCATTGTTGTCTGTTTCAAAGTGCATGATTATGCTCAGTCATGCATGACATTTGTCAAGAAGAGTTCCACTGTCATCACAAGTAACAGTGACTTCTCCATCGCTGACAATATTATAGAATACTAGCCCTTCCAAAGGTGGATTACTGCTTGTTGTATTTTATACGCACTGTACATCTCCCGCGGTTGTTAAAAAGCACATCGGTTTTGGATGAAAGCTATAAGCTTTAAGCTATCAAATGCCAACGTGATTTTCAGTCGAAAAACAAACATATTACCTTTCTCCTCGCAGAGGATCCACTGGGTCACAGGCGATGCCGGTGTGGCTGCGCTACCTTCTACCTGTGAAGATGAGCGTTTCGCCACAAACCTTACGGTGCTTTCATCAACCATTTTTCTCTTGCCACAGATCGTTATTATCTCATTGCACTGTTGCGAAGCTGCACAAATTTGAGAAATGTAAATCCGGTCAAATTAAAAGTTAGTGTGATAACAGAGAACAAGATCCAGTAAAGACTTCAAAATCAAAATCGGATAAGTCGATAATTTTAACCTTCGAAATAACAAACATCGAAGAAAAACATCTTGCCATAGAATCCTGTAATCAATCGCACGATTCTAAATAACAAAACAACTTTCCTGCAACTTCTCATATGTGTGTAAATAAATCCTAGTACAACTCGCCACAGTTGTTAATGGTCAAAACTCTTTCCAGCCATTCTATCGGTAACCTCTAAATTGCTCATACATGTTTCTAATTTGTTACATTTACTCAAAGGTCTTTAAACCACAAATTTCGTTTGTTACTAACAAGCAACTTAGTCTTTCCTATCATGTCGTGTTCAGAGTTTAGGGGCATAGTATCTGCATATCAATACATGTTCCCTTGAAAATGACAATGAACGTATAATAGGTGATATGTTGGTCGTTCCCTGCCAATGCACATTTGACACAATAATGATTCAACCCAAAAAAAGAGAAAAAAATTACTCCATTTTGAGAATGTGATGCTCTATGAGTGACGATATAATTACACAGTCCACAACGTACATATCCAATGCATTCAAGATATGAAATCATTTCCATTAATTCGATGTTGCCGTTGACAGAATTTCTCACCATGTGTAACACTACTGAGTTGATGGAACATAATGTTCCTACAGCTATACGTATACGTTCATCAAGCTTAATAAGAAACATGACAAGAAGACTCACCAACGAGATCACATAAAATGACAATTATGAAGACGGTCCCCTTCATGTCAAAAATGCTTGTACTCTTCTGACTGGCTTCAAAGAGTGAAATGCGAGAGGTATAGAAGTGAGATGATGGCCTTCCATTTGCCTACGTGGAAATTTTCGCGGTGTTGAAATTTTTACGCATTTAGCGCAACCATAAGGTAGCGCCAAACTAAGAGCACGCAAATGTTTTGCTTGCAATAATAACGTCCCAGTGTAGTTGATGTCTTGATTCCGCGGAATTAAAAACTATCGAAACTCATCTTACCCGGCCAAAAAATTGCTTACGCGAAAATATCCTCTTTTACAGTACTGCTTTTTTGGTTTTCAGTCTCTTGTAGTTTTTCTTTCTTTCTTTCTTTTTTCTTTTCAGTACAAAACACAATAAAAGTCATCTGCAGTAGTGCTGACCAACTTATTTATGATCATAAATACCTCCCATTTTCCATTACGGATAGAAGCAGACTGCTTAGTAATTAAAATTACCGCAAGTGCCAAGCGTAATAGCAGTAACAGCTGAAAGCAAATGATAAACTTTTAGAATAATAGCGCCCTTTATGACCTTTAGTTGAAGCGGCAAGAGCTTTTAATGGCCTCTATAATTTGATAAATAACACCTCTTAAAAAGGGGAATCCAGTCAAATATATGTTAGTCTGATAAGAAAGAGTAATATATTACGAGTTCAAGGTATAATTTTGATCGAAACATTTTGATGAAAAATAAGTAAATTGTGCCATTTTAAACTTTCGCTGTTTTGGGAGGAAACAATTCTTGAACAGTAAATATAATGTTTAATATGCAAATGACAAAGTGAGCATGTCATCCCCTCACTACCTGTCATATAGTTTTGTACATACAATTTTGAAATCCCCACTTTTTCATTCAAAAGCAATTATGCCCTATAGGCTCAAATCATAGTATATCTATCTGATCACTATACTCCTAGGTTATTCAACGAGGAATAACATCATGTTTCTGACTTCAATGTCAGAAACATTGAATTTTTGTCATTTATTTCTACACGATCAAAGGAAAATTGTGAGGTTATGTCACGGTTAGCTCACTCATTTGCATATTCATGTATATTGTACAAGAACTGTTACGTAGAAATTAGCGAAACTTCAAAATTTCAATTCAATTTCAATTTAAATTTCGATTTATTTTCATATTTCTCGATGAAAAAATACATCAAATATAATAACACATTAAATGACGTACATGATATCAAGCTGGAGATATACATAAAATATTGCAAATTATATAAAACATATAGTGGTCGATCTATGAAGTTTTGAATCTGTGAATGACATATAACTCCCTTATTTTCCATTCAATTTCAGTCAAAATGTTTATCATTGAACTCGTAAGGTTTTACTTTTCATTTTCAGGCTAAATTATATTTTGATTGTATTCTTAATGTTAAGAATCTATCAACAGCTTGATTTTTTTATTTACTCCTTTTTTTTGCTTGGCTGTTAATATCTTTATTATTGTTTGAAAATAGATTTCTTTAGAAATATATTTCAATTTTCATGCTCATTGAAACAAAGGGTATCTAAACATTAAGCTTTCAGGAAGTTACTCACGGAAAAAGTACTTGAACAAAAAAAATGAGAAGGTTCTGCGATGTGCCAAGTGCTGGCCCAATATCTAATGCCTATGTATAGTAACGTTGGTTGCGACGAAGAAGTGGAGAAGGAAAGATTATGATTCTGATATTAGTCGTTTACGGATTCAATCCTGAAATCATCCTTTCAATGAAGTCGAGAAAAGAGAAATATTACAACACTAAGCACGACTAACAGCGACTTTACATAGTGCGATCTTACACTTCTACAGCTTTCCATGTTTTTCTTCAATGCTAATATAATAATAATCACGGGAAACAGATTTTGGAGACTTTTCTTATATAGGTTTTCCCGGTCAATTTCATACTTTTGTCACTCCAGTTCATTAATGTGCATTCAAATTCACGCAGCGCACGCACGCGAAAATATTGGGGCATTCAAATTCAGAATCCGAGCGATCAATTTCATTTATGAGCGTTCTATTTCGTTTTCGTGAAATCAAATTCACGATTGGGCATTTAATTTCAAAATGCGAGCACCGACTTTCCTCCTCGTGCATTCAAATTCATGCGATAGTCAGGTGATAGTCCCAATGAGCTTGTTTGGAGCGTTCAAATTCATTTTTAGGCGATCAAGTTCCTACTTCGTGCAATCAATTTAACGAAGAAAATGGAGGAGACTTTTAAGAAAGGAAAAAGGGCCAACACAACCAATGAATGCCTGCATAGGATTGTTTACATGTTTTACATTGTTCTCTGTTCATGTATTCTTTGTTATTCATCTCAATAAATTCCAAATTGCAATGTCCAATCAGCAGTGGATCCAAACAACACACCAACTAGTTATCATATTTCTTGATGATACTGCAACGCCCCAACACCAACCACATAATAACAATTCATCAATTTAAGACAAACTAACACACAATGATCTCACATAGTCCCGCAAAATTAAATCAATAAGACAGCAATACACAACAAACAACACTAAATGCTCATGTATCAGTTTCAAAATAGTCGAAATTGTGTTTTTTTTTCCTCGAAAGTGTCAACCAACTCTCCGTATTATGCTCGTCTGTAGGCCTATACAGTGCCTAATTTTTGTTTGTTCATTTTCTATCAAAGAAGATGACTGGGTAACCCATATTCAGCTGCAGAAGCTGGTCTTCCATATATGGGGTCCAGTTAAATGTTTTGCTCTTTGCGATGAAGAAATGAGTAGGATCTTTTACGTGCATGAGTTGTGACTCTTTTACACGTGTGACCTCCATTATATGTCCAATCCGAGGGACATGTGCCTGTATATTCCTATTTGCTAAGCGCGAGTTCAGAATTGTCAATTAATAGGTGGACCTCTACTGCAAAATAATCATCATAAATCACGATCAAAATAGTTGAACCAATATAATGTACGATTAAAACCTATATATAATCTGCAGTGATACATAATGCATTCACTGTATACCGTGAAAGAAAACGGGGTATATGCCGTGAAGCCACTGCTATCATACACTAAGATACTTTTTTAATGTAATATATGTCGACGCGCATTGCAGGGTATCAAGAGAAAAACAGTCGGAAAAATACGTTGGAAAGTCAGATATAAATGTGATTTAATTCGAATTAATCGTTTAGACGTAAATACACGCGCGCGCACACCTGCTTATGCACACATACAATATTGATATGCATAGTAACCCCTACATAGATATCAATGTAATGCACAATGAATTATTTTTTATTTGAAAACAACACTTGAGAAAAGAAAACCACCTACAAATCAACGTATAGAGATTAATCTAATCTTAATCGAAAGAAAACAAAAGTGTAAACATGTAGGGCATACTTCAAAATACGATTCAAATATACATGTAGAAGATTCTGCAGCAGCATGAAAAGCAACGTTCATAGTCACAGGATGAAAAGACACGTTCAGCCAGAAACGAGGAGGGGTTAAGTATTAAACGACTCTAAAGCACCGGTTTAACAGAACATTTCAAATAACAGCACCAATGACCGTGTAGCGTCAAGGAAAACCCTCCCTGTTAAAACGGTCCCAGCATGCAGTGCATTGCTCGAACGTTGTCACGGAAACTTGTCCCAAAATCTATACCCTATAACAAGACAGGATAATTACACCGACATTACCCCCGGCTTGTCCCAATGTTACCCAGACAGCACATCTATTGGAAAGCTCTTGCGGTTTATATATTCTGTGTCATTCAGCACGCTTCCACTATAGTCCAAACATAATAATAATGATAATGATAATAATGACAAAAATAATATTATTGCCTAATGATTACAATAAGAATCATCATATATTATTATTGTTATTATTATTATTATTATTATTATTATTATTGTTATTATTATTATTATCATCATCATCATTATTACCATGTAGCGCACAGGTCACCTCCATTGGGTGCTCATATCGCTTCAACAAAATGAAAAGACCATTATGTTCAGATTTGACAACAGGGAAGAAAACGGCAAACATCAAACAAACATTTACTAGATTAAGAACTTATTCCGAACGTTTTAGACTGCAATAAAGTCCTCAGTGTAAGAGGAACAGATACGTTTTAGATTTGAATGTTTCTAAAGATGACAGTTGCCTTGAAAGTGAATAGGTAACTGATTCCACAATTTTCGTCATTTTTCATTAAATAAACTTTTGATACTCCTTAGAATTGCATGCTTTCTGACATCTCAGAATGGTTTCTGAATATCTCGCAAAACGTTAAAAGCTTAATCCTCACCTCAACCTGAACAATATGTACACACCCTTTAAGGTTCCCTTATATCGTTCAACAGAGAAAAATGGAATATAAGTTTTATGCACTAATTTATTTACATTCTGATGTCAATTTCCTTAGTAGTTGAGTAAATCTACAACAGAAAATAGCCTTACCCCCCAAAAAAAATGATACAAAAGGTTTTTTAACGGTTTTGCGTAGGGTTTGACCTCCAAAATAACATACTAAAAATCTACTCAAATCCACCTACCGGAAAGGGCCTATTTTCAAGATGGCGTCCAAAATGGCCGCCGTGGGCTTAGATTGCGATAGAATGGGTATACTAGTTGACCTATATTTGCGATTTTTGTGTCAATTTCTATGTTTCGGAGGTCAACAACTCTATTGAAATCATTTTCAAAGTTGATCAGTAATTGGAAAGCCTTGAATCCAAGATGGCGTCCAAAATGGCCCCCAAAATGGCGGCCATGGGCATAAAATTGCTATTACAGTGTCAATAATGCCGAACATGTGTGATGTATGTGCCAATTTCTATGTTTTTTGTGGTCGCCAAATCCACTGATGTCATTTTCAAAGTTGATTAGTGATGGGAAAGCCTTAAATCCAAGATGGTGTCCAAAATGGCCCCCAAAATGGTGGCCATGGGCATAAAATTTTTATCAAATTGTCAATAAATTCCGTGTATTTGAGATATGTTTTTGTCAGTTTCTATATTTTGTAGGTCAACAAATCAACTAAAACTATTTTGTCACGCTGATTAGTAAAGGGAAACTCTCTAAAACCAGGAATGCCATCTAAGATGATATCCAAAATGGCCACCATGGGGTTAAAACTTCTATAAAACAGCCAATAATTCGTTATACTCAAAATACCAAATATGTCTCTGATACTTCCAATGTTTGGATTGGATTTAATCCGTCATTGTGGAGGTCAGCTGTATAATCCAGGCCAAAATCATTTCTTGCCAAGTGCTAGTGTAACAAAACTTGAAATTCTGATATGGAATCCCACCTATGTGCATTTTCCTTACTTTATAACTACTAACTCGGCTATTGATTATACATTTCAGTTTCAAGTTTGTGCGACCTTTTGTCGTATAACTACAAGTTCTTTGTCCCTGTGTTCATTGTTGCTTCAAAAACTTGCACCAATAGTCTATTTGACACCTTAATAATATGTGCAAAATTCAGATGGTTTGTTTTGTAATTTCACAACAACACAAGATTATGAAATCAAATCTAAAACAAAATGTCAATTTTCAGTTGGGTCATTGTTGTCTTATTATTTCACACTGTTGGTGTGAGCATCGATATTTTGTGGGAGCTATCCTTCAGTTTCCGAAAGGCTACTCCAAACTGGCAAGGAATGATGTGCTCGCTTCAACGAGGGTATGAACACCCTGGTCAATCTTCAGTGATGTTTTTGCCAATGATAGACAGGTATTCAGGGGATAAGACTTGCATTCTATTGACTTTGGAGTTACTTACCAACATGGCAATTAAGCACAATTTCTCACCCATCATAACATTTGATCAACCACTCTACTAGAAAGCTGCTGAAATCATCCAAGATGCACTGCAAGATGCAGTCCCTCGAAAAGGGTTGTGTTACTGCTTAGCTGTTTTCATAATTATGTGACCCTGCACCTCAGAACAAACAAAAAGTCGCCAGACATGAATTTTCAGTTAAGACCTTATTCTGAAAGAGCAGACTTTAAGCTTGAAAATGATGTATAACTCAAATCAAATGGACTCTCCTAACATATCTAGATATTGGAAAGAAAGCACAAACTCAGGATAAGCGTGAACTGAGAAAAGAGGCTCTGAAGTACAGTGTCTATTCAAGCGCTTAATCTTTACCAAACCGTGCTGGCTGTGCGATGAATGGGACAGAAAACAGGAAGTAAACCACCAGAGTAACAACAATGAAGGGATTATCAGATTAAACTGAAATTAAGCATCTCTCTTTAACACATTCTGTCCATAATTAACGCCAACTTTCAAAGCAGTATCACTATCCTTTCAAAAGTTATTAGAGTTGAAAGTGAAGAGTGTGGGCAAGGTTTTTCAGAAATGAAAAAGGGATTCTAAAGACACACCTAATCACACTATTCTACCAAAACTGTTCGAGATAAACTGCTAAAAAAACACACTTTCCTGCCCGTTTTATGATACCAAATTTTAGCATAATGTAAAAGAAGTCCCGTTCTTTCAGAAAATATGAAAAAGTCAAGTTCGGCTAGGTTGACCCATTTCACTTATTTTCAGTCCTCACGCAAAATCAGTGTGTGCGACTTTATGTTCGTTTTGAGGTGCACGGTCACATAATGTTCATGAACTGGCTCGGTGCCATAGGAACACTCATGCAAGGAACAGGGCTTAGCAAGGTTCTATAGAGGTCGTGTATGGTGAGAATGCAGTGGTGCATATGATGACTGGAAAGGCAGTTCAAAGAGCGTTCAGAGGACATTTGCTGGTACACAAGTGCCTTAATCGAATGGTTGTATCCGAAATGATGAATGAGAATACTGAGTTTGCATCACTTGTGGCTCGGTCAGAGGATATGTACTCTAAGGTGTTGGCTGGTGAGACAACGCTTGAGAATGTCGTGACATCTGAAGCAATGGTCACAATCAGAAAAAAAGTGGACAAACGGAAGATGGAACTTCGAACAAGATCCAGGACAGGTCAGTTGTGGTTAAATTATCAGACAATGTTAGGGGTCGCAAGAAAGTTGATCATGGCAGATCGAAAAAGATCTTGGCCAATGCACCTATACACAGAGAAATTAGGGTTCTATTAGGGTTCGTATTTTCACCCTACGAGCAAATCTAGCTAAGTGGCACCTTATAGGGTTCGGGATGGATGTAGGGGTGCAAATTCGAACCCTAAATGGAGCCAGGTCTTAAGGGTTCAAATTTAGAACCATTCCATAGTCTTTCCCGAAAGCTGACATGTGGGTGTTGAATGGTGTTTGCTTAAAATGCCACACTATTTTTGGATATTATCGTATATTTTTATTTGAAAATATAACTACACGTTGTTAAAGAGTAACAGTGTCATCAGTAATACTGTACTAAAAAAATTATTACTTGAATTAAACATTTGTTTTTTTTCTTCTCGCACCGGGATCAAGAATATCATTTCAATGACGTTATCATAGAGAGAAAGCAAACGAGTACAAGTACACGTATTGTGCGTGCACGCGTGGACCGTTGAGCACTTGGTCAATGGCAAAGCTAAAATCGCATGCGCACGCCACGCCGTACAGGTCGCGCGGTATACGTACGTGCATACTACTGACGTTCCTCGTTTGGAATGGACAGACGACCGTGAGGTTTGGGTGATGAATTTATCTTTTTGATGAGCCAAACGTTGTGAGTAGATAATTGTACTGTAATTCCGTTGAAAATATTTCACAGTAATCGATGATGATATGTGTGAATTATGCTCGTAGAATGCTGAGTGGTGAAAACTGATGCGAAAGAGTTGTATCGAGGTACATGTGTACTAACATGTCAGAAGTGCGATCATACTTGCAGTAAAGCATAGCGAATAAGTTAATGAAAGTGCACGGTAATACGGAAAGCCTCTACCAAGGTACTAACTACGACCAGCAGCCCCATACGCATAGCGTAATTACGCTATGCGTATGGGGCTGCTGGACGCAGTTACCAAGGTACGTACGTAAATAGGTGACCGGATATAGTCGCATCATTTTCGTTAATGGAATTATTACGTTTGAGCCGAGTTGAGGCTCAGTTTGGATATTGGTTTCTGTGAAGTTCACAGAACGATATAGCCATGTATGATGTGCCTAATGAAGAAAAATAGTGTTCCTGGTTCATTTAGGAGAATTTAAGACATGTATGAAGATTGAAGTCAGAAAATTTAGGTTGGCCTTGACTCCTTGTTGTCTATCAATGAAAATAGAATATGTGTTATAAATTAGCAATGCCATAGTCACAGAGCATAAGCAATGATACACGATATGTGAATTTAGATAATATCCACTGGAGAAGTTACATGTGCTAGACATGACATCAAATAAGTCACACAAACAAGGTATGTAAACGGTAAATTACTTCAGAAGTACAACTACTTGATCCCATACTTTAGCAGGTAGATATTCCAATATTGATTGTATGTTGAATTTTGTTTTATTCAATTACAGGTTGAACCTTGCTGATCCATGCTGATGCATGGTGTTAGCTCGGTCTCATACTGGGCCAAAGGGACCTGTGTTTGATTGATTATTTATTATTCACTATGCATCAAGTTCAATAACGGTCTTCAGGATGAGTGATGCAGGTCAACCTCGAGAGACTGGTGAGCCATATAGGATGCCAGAGCTGGAGATGGAAGATGTTCAGGATGTCAATCCTGGTTCCTCGTTGAGTCAGTGTGGAAGCCATGCCAGTTCTTCTGAGAGTGATGGCCAGAAGGGCATACTATTTGGCAGCTGAAACAGCTGCTATAGAAACGCATCAAAAACTAGAGCTCGAGGAGTTTCGACTTATGCAGCGTAAGATGAGATTAGCTATGAAGACCAAGCTGCAGGTTGCTGAAGCAGAGGAGCAGATATACCTTGACTACGAGAACAAGAAGTTGGGAGTCGGCTTTCCTGTGAAAGCAGAGGATGAAACCTTGCTGTACCCAACTGAATGCGCCAACCAACCAGTACAAACGAGTACACCGATTTCCCTGACTAGAGAAGTAGCAAAAAAGTTATTTTCAAATGTTCTTTGACTTTTAGAAGATATAGTCCAAAAGCCAATAAGATCATCAGCATCATGTAGTATCCCTGAACCAGGTTTGATGAAAGCCCATCAATTTTTCCGTAGATACATCCGTACAGACCGGGAGACAGACAGGCAACCTGAAAACATATGCCTCCGGCACCATTCAGGGCGGAGACATAATAATGAGACTCCTATATGTCATGTATGTTTAAACCATATAAAATTTGAGACGGGTCACATTGAATCCCCCCCCCCCCCCCATTAGAATTGCTAAACACCACGGCTCTAGAAACATCTTTCCATTTTAATCCAGAAAGTAATCACCTCCCTGTTTTTAGCCGAGGATGAGCATGAAGCCACTCCATGAAATGAAGATTAGCATTATTTTTCTTTGCAAAATTTAATTATGTGAAAATGTCTAATTTCATAGATAACGATAACTATTTTTTCTGTCTTCTAAACTGTTGTCAGGTTATTCCCTTTCTTAGAATGCACCGGCCTTGAATATTTACAAGAATACTCTAAAGAAATATATAATAGAAAAATACAAGAGAACGAACTTGCAAATTACAAATTTAAACACAACCTAAAGAGAACTTGACTTCTATTCACTTTTATCTTTTTTTTTTGGGGGGGGGGGGGGGAGGGTGGACTATGGATAAAAATATGAATCTGCTAATGGATATGAAGTACTCAAAGTATGCTTTCCATTATATTTCATACTAGATGGGGTTAGTTTGTATTGTTCATATTATTTTAGATATTTCTTCACCATTGATAGCCTCAGTGCTTCAACAACACATGCACACTTTGAATTGATTGTTTAAGTAGGAAAAAAAAAATAAGTCGCCTGCTGTTTTTTGTAGTAGACAGCCACACAATGTATGTCAATTTTGGGCAATCTCTGGCAATGCAATGTCATAAGTGGAGTAGCTTTGTGACACTTGACAAAAGCATGATTTTCTCACAAACCCTTTATGTATATAAGGATTGAAAAATAGAGTTTGTTCCAAAACCTGAGAAAACTCAACATATCATATCTACTTTTTTTTTTGCATATAAAAGAACACTGGACTTCACTCTTTAAGAAGGCAGAAACTATTATCATTGCCCTTACATACGTCAGTGACTTGTCGAGGAAATGTGCATGTTTTTCCTAAAAGAAAAAAAATGTGAAATTCTCTTTAGGTTTTCCTTGAATTGTTCTACGCATGTGACATCATAAATGGTAGTACTCTTTTCACTCTGCTGCGACTGCACAAATTATTTAAAGATTATTAACTTTTGAACTGAATGTCCGCTTTTCAATTTTTTTACTGATGTGTTCTAATAGTATAAGCCAGTTCGGGGTACCAGTTTGAGCATGTGCAGAAAAAGGTTATTTGTACCGAGAGACAGGTTGGTTTTTTAATTTCACTGAGATAAGCATCTGTAATGCTAGAATTATTCGTGGAAGCCTTATAAATGGTGCCTGCCAGTGCATCCACTTGACAGCAAGCCTGGTATTTGGCAATGTTAACACACAAAAAAAAATGTTAACATATTCAAAACAGCACTTAATAAAATAGATGATTCCCTAAGTGTTGATTGACGGACCATACTGGTCACTTCATCTACACTGGTTATAGGTTCATTCTTTGTTTGAATATGAGTTCCGTGAATGGCTATGGTGGGCAAGCTGCTGCATTATGTCACTTTGAATTGAGTGAAGTGCCTAACCAACTGAGAAAAATGAAAGGTCATTTGTACCTATGTGCACATGACTATCTCCGGACTGGCTTATTGCTGCGCATTCACTCAATCCACATGTAGGTCTATATGAAGGTGGACTTGCCCTCTAACTCTGATTATAATTTTAAGCTTTCTTTAAGTAGGTTGTATAAAATGTTGATATATTTGTGTAAGGTTTGGTGAAAATTAAGTGTTGAAATGATTGGAAGAGTTGTGAGACTGTGGGGTGTAACATCAACACTTGAGGTATTTCTCATGCATGATCATAAATCTCTGTAAAATATTGATGGTAATAGTAATAATGATAATAATGATGATAATAATGATAATAATTATAATAGTAATAATAATATATTTTGCTCCTGATCATTATGCTCGTGATGGTGCCAATACCAATACCTGCTTTATAAATGTGAAAATCGACTGCTCTTTACAATATTTTGAATGTTGGGGCTAAACTGCATACATTGTGTAATTATATTTATGGTCTACTGAGTACAATGTGCTTGTTTCCATCGCTTGAAAAAAGAAAACAATGTATCAAAAAAAATGTTTTTAAACTTGTCTCACAAGACATATTCCTTCCTTTTCATGTCCAGTTTGTCATACCACTGATTGGTTAACCTTATTTTCCCTTGCTGAGGTAACATTTTCTGGGGAATTGTTAATGTTAATTTGATGCAATGAAAAGTGTTTTCAGATGTGCTATTCTGCCCGAGATTTAAAACTGAGACATATCTTTAGCTGTGTGCATTAAAAAAAAACAAATTTAGATGCGCATTCTTAATTTTTTAATTTTTTTTCACCTTTCTTATCATTGGTGTAATTGTATATGAAAAACAAAATGTGAAGTATACTAATTGTATAATGGGGCACATTCGCAAGCTCACAAGCTTGGAATTGGATAGAATATGTCAGTACAAGTAGTAAGTTTCAAATATATATGACAGAACGTTGCCATACCCTTCATTGTTTTTGGCAATAACTTGTGTAGAGAAATCAGAGTTGACCTATCGCTGTTAATGTGTAAGAGCGTCATAAAGGTGCTTTTGATTACCGTAAGATGTACCGGTAAATTCAAGGTACATATCTATGACCCATTTTAGAAGAAGGACAATGTGAAAGATATTTGTCACATAGTTCACTATTACTCTGCACAAGTTTCAGGGATTTTTTAAATAAAAAGAATTAGTGTTTTTTGTCAATGTGGTAACTTCCTTTAAAAGAAGAAAAAGCAATCATTTGATGGAAAGAACGAATTTTTTTTCTTACTCAATGTACTGACCAAATTTCATACATTTTTGATTTACATTGCCCTTTTTATGACAAAATATGCATCTCGTATTAGAATTTGTAGAAATACAATGTATATTTGATGTTCACTTTAAAGTAAACGATGAAAAAGAAAATCGCTGTTAACTTGTCCTTCTTCCAAGAGACATATATTAAAATGTTAATAATTCATATGTAAGTATGCACTGTATTCATTACGTTTATGTTCTATTTGTTGTTGAATTGAAGTCTCTGACTTCAGTTTTCGAAAGATTGTGGATTTAAATGACTGCGAAACTGTGTGTAAATCTATGCATGCTATTTTGCTTCATGTCTGGAGTGTTACCTGAGGTAATTGTTTGTGAAGTCAGTGAAGGCATCCAGTATATAATTATTTTGGTAAAAAAAAAAGTTATAATTTTCACCATATTATGGGGTGCAGAAAGGTAACCCTATATAGAGACGTGTGCAAATTGTATTGCATCCTATATTGCGATGACTTTATCACCCCATAGGGTGCAAAATTACAACAATAACAATATGAACCATAATGGGTGCAGGTATGAGGTGCAGAAGGGGAACCCTGTATAGAGGTCCATATTTGCACCTTATAGGGTGTTGAATATAGGGTGCTAAATAAGAACCCCCCAAAATAGAACCCTAAATGGAGCCGCTGGTGTTACAACGACATGAACCAAAAAGGGTGCAAATTTGCACCTGAATTTTTGTTCACCCTATGGGGTGCAGAAAGGGAACCCAATGGAGGGGTGCAAATATGCACCATATATGGTGTTAAATATAGGGTGCTAAATAAGCACCCCAAAAAATAGAACCCTAAATGGAGCCGCTGGTGTTCCAACGATATGAACCCTATTGGGTGCAGAAAGGGAACCCAATGGAGGGGTGCAAATATGCACCATATATGGTGTTAAATATAGGGTGCCAAATAAGCACCCCTAAAAATAGAACCCTAAATGGAGCCGCTGGTGTTACAACGATATGCACCGTCTAGGGTGCAAATTAGAACCGTAATTTCTCTGTGTGTACATGCTGTAACTGAATGTCTGCCAATATTTGCTGCAGCTGGCCATTACAACTACCTGAAATCTTCTTACTTGTATCTTAAACAGAACAGAATCATTCAGATGTCCTCCGCAAGTTTGCATCCGACGGTGTAATAAGTTCTGGGCGGGTCTAAGCCGTGATCTTGTCATCGAACAGACCTTGATGAGATCCCTGAAGAGCACTGGAGGCCTAACACGCGGAAGTGGGATGGGTGAAGAACAACGGTCTGTATGGACAATGTCAATGCCGGTCACGTCGGAATATAACAGTGCGATGCAGGAATTAACTGATCTTTTGTACACGACTAGTGAACAACACAAAGAATCTAGTGGCGCAAGGATGGAAAGAGATGCTTCTGACCTAGCCAAAATCAGTTCAAAACTCAGTGAATGCTTCCCGTTTTCTCCAGATCTCTCACTAAGAAATGTTGTGACTGGAGTGGTGGCCGCGTCGGATGTGAATGTCCACGAGCATAAGTCTGTTGGAGAGAAGATTATGGAAAGAATGGTCAATAAACCCGCTTTCACATCTTCCTTCAAACGAAAAGACAGAGCCAAAACACTGGGAGATTATCTTCAGTCAAACTTGGTCCAGACAGAGCAATTGACCCTGCTCTATTCTTTCAAATATTTTCTGTTGTGTCAAAAACAAGAGACATTTCGTTGGGAGATGTCATGGGCTATGAGCTGAGCCCATTTCCCCCTGCCCTGTTTGAGGGTATAGGTATTTTCAGAAAGGCTGACAAACCTCAATTCTCGCTATCGCCGATGACGTAAAAAGTACCCGGATGTTGATTTAAACGTCATTCACGGTGCATTATGGGATAGTCCGGTAGCAAAGTCACTTCCGTTCGTACGCGCGTGATACGTGACTAATGCTATTTACACACACAACCGACCGTATTCTTCGTGTACTTCCTGTTTTCTCGACTTGAATTACAGCTTTAATATGACTTGAAATTTCTCCATTCTTAAGAAATTGCTGTTAATACGACTATTGGTTGTTGCTGCGAAGCTGCCATGTGTTGTTCGAACGACAATAAATGAAAAAAATCTGCAGAAATAGGACCCTTACTGGCATGCGAGACGTGAAGTGGCCGCGTGGGTGAAGTTTGCGGGTGACTCCACAGCGCAGTACGAGCACGCGCGACTTACTAGTAGTGGTAGTAGCACTAGGTAGTAGTAGGCCTAGTGCCTACGTACATTGTACGTACTAACTTGGAAGAAGTTGCTTCGGAGACAGGATAAGTTCGAGATCACTGTTCGTTCCCGATTGTGTTCGCGTCATTTCGACAGAGAACAAATAAAAAAAAGATGGGCATTCCATGACGATATCCAGGTGGGTGAATATTTTCCAGCATATTTTCAGCGTATGCAGAGATGACTGATCTGTGATGTGCACATCGATCGCATGATCAAGCAGTACAAACGCTGTACCGGTATGTGTTAGCTTATGCGCTGCGTGCAGTGCAGTGGTGCATGCTAATGCAAGGCCGGCCGCCGGCGACACTGGCGGGAACTACAGTGTCTCGGTGACAGGCCTGGCCACTCACTGGCTCGGGCGGTACAGCGGCCTACTGTACTAGTACCATAGAGATGTAGTGTGGTCGGCGCGGCGCTATAGGTAAGGTACACGTACGCGCACGCTAGCGTTGTGCAAATTATGCTCCGCGCCGGAAGTGTCCTTGCTACCAAGTGCACTAAATCTTGACGAAAAAGCCACATCCGGGTACTTTTTACGTCATTGGCGATAGCGAGAATTAGATCAAGCTATCAGAGACCATTCTGCCAAAGTGTCAAATGATACCGTGTCTGACTCTGTTCCCCAAACTGAGCACTACTGTATGTTCTTGCTGGTGGCTCCTTGCTGCATCGTTTGTCATGGACAGCCGCGGACATTTTAAATGTGATAGCCAAGTCGCATGCTGACTTCACTATTCGTCACTATGGAAAAGCAACACTCGTTTTTGATGGTTATGATGATGGACCATCTATTAAGGACAATACACACAAGCGCCGTGGCCATATTGTTCATCCCGAAGTCAGCTTCACACATGGAACAGAATTCTCTGCCAAAAAGGATGAGTTCCTGTCCAGCAGCCCCAACAAGCAACAGCTCATCAACCTCATCAGTGAGAAAATGAAGAAAATTGGCTTGAACGTAATTCATGCACCAGGGGATGCCGATGTAGACATAGTAAAAGCGGCAGTGACATCGTCATACCAACAATCAACTACCCTGATTGGAGAAGATACAGATCTGTTGGTGCTATTATTGCATTATGCTAGCGTCGACAGCAAAGAACTGTATTTTCGTTCTGACAATTCATCCAGGAACTGGATGGTGCACAATATCAACCAGCTGAAAGTATCATTGCGTGAAGAGCTATGCCCACATCTTCTCTTCCTTCATGCCTTCACTGGGTGTGACTCGACATCTCGAGTATTTGGAATTGGAAAAAAGTCAGCATTTCAGAAACTGGCAAAGGGGGATTCAGCAATCAAGACTTGTGCAAACACCTTCCTTGTCCCCAACCAAACAAGAGACATGGTCGTGGAAAACGGCAACAATGCCATAAAAGTATTATTTGGAGGACATCCCTGTGATTCCCTCGCCAGGTTGCGATATAATGTCTTTGTGAAGAAACTGGCTTTCACAGCTAAGTCGTTTGTCACCCCAGAACGTCTGCCACAGCGTCGTCAACAAGGTTTCACTCTCTGAGAGTATACTATCAGATTATGGTCTGGATGGGGAGGAACAGAAACTTGAAGGCAACGGACTGGGGTTGGAAACTGGAGGACAATAAGCTAGTTCCAGTCATGTCAGACAAGGATGCTGCTCCAGAAAAGTTGTTGAAGATGATTCGATGCAACTGCACAACTGGCTGTAGAACAAGTCGCTGTAGCTGTAGGGGATACGGTCTGTCATGCCACAGCGTCTGCGGACCCTGTCAACTTCATACCTGTGAAAATCCTTTCAACAAGACAGTATCGGAGGACGAAGAGGAAGCATAGTTTATCCATGGTAAATGCTACTTCAATGAACGAACTTACGTTGATGTTTCCGGTTTACCCTAACTTGAAGGCATTTTAATTGAAAGTACGTTCTAGAGGAAATGGTGATCATTGTGAGAGCCGATTAATTTATTACTTTCTAAATTACCAAAGCATATCTTTATTCATGTTATGCACAAGATGGTCAATTAATTCTGATCACTACTCATGGGTCAACTTTTCAGGTAGACACTATTTGAAGGATTGGGCATGACCTCCAAAACATAGGAATAAACACAAACACTACAAATGTAGTCCATTTATTGCCTGTTTTAAAACAAGTACACGCCCATGGTGGCCATTTGGGGGGGGGGGAGGCATTTTGGACGCCATCTTGGATTTAAGGCCTTATACCATCACTAGTCAACTCTGAAAATATCAGGTGATTTGTTGACCTCCAAAACATGGAAATCGACACATACACTGTACATCACACAAACACAGCATTTATTGACAATTTAGTAGCAAATTTATGCCCATGGAGGCCATTTTGGGGGCCATTTTGGACGCCATCTTTGAATTTAAGGCTTTTCCATCACTGATCAACTTTGAAAATGTTATCAGTGGATTTGTTGACCGCCAACACATAGATATCGACACATATATCACACATGCACGGTATTTATTGACAATTTAGTAGCAATTTTATGCCTATGGCGGCCATTTTGGGGCTATTTTGGACGCCATCTTGGATTTAAGGTTTTTCCCATCCCTGATCAGCTTTGAAAATGGTTTAATTGGATTTGTTGACCTCCAAAACATAGAAATTGACACAAAAATCACAAATGAAGGCCAGTTATTGCACATTCTGTGGAAATTTAAGCCCACGGCGGCCATTTTGGACGCCATCTTGGAAATAGGCCCTTTCCGGTAGGTGGATTTGGGTAGATTTTTAGTATATTATTTTGGAGGTCAAAAACCAACCCAAGACCGTTGAAAAACCTTTGGTATCAATTTTTTTTGGGGTCAAACCACAAATTTACTCTACTATAGTTCAGTCACCAGTCTTCACCTCAACAGATACAACTCGAGAGATGCACGCACATACACAATCGCGCGCAAATACAAAAAGATGCTCGAAAATGCATTTTCTGAGTTTCTGCAAGCTCGCAATTTCGGTGAAATTAACATTTTTCCGAGGAAACTAGAGATAATAGCGGTATATTCAATTAAAGAAGCATTTTTAGTTTTATATAACGCAATTAATGTTTAAGTCTGGCTCTTCTCTCTGGAACTCATTGCCTTTGAAACTGAGAATGGAGACTTCATTCACTTTCTTCAAGAAAGAACTCAAAACCATTTTTGTTCCAATAACTATGTGCTTTCTTTCATTGTGGTCTTTTCCTGAATGACAATGTGAGAGGAGGTCTCACATTTCTGCTACAGTAGTGCCACTGTGTGACAGACATGGTGCATTAAAAGCCTACATCGTCATTATTATTATTATTATTATTATTATGTTAATCATTATTTTCATATTTTGTTCACAACGATTCAAGCCGAAAAATAAACGAATCTCACCCTCAAACAAATCCAACATAAACAGTTTGGTCGAGAGAGACAAACTACATGTACTCAACAGACCAGATCTTGTCCACATTACCACATTATTTCTATCATTTGTATTTATTTCAAATCCATTCAATATTCACTGCAAAGAAACACATTAATTTACTCGAAATTGATTATGGGTAGCACAACCATTGTGGTTAGTAGATGCTCATATCCACCTCACTCCACTGCAATTCTCAGAACATCCAACCAAGACTCCAATTTTGTTGACACCGAGTCGACGTTTACTTCCATCAGCGTGCAACTCGCAGGCTGCCAAGGGACAAGGTTCAACCTTGATTTAATGACAGAAACACAAAAACTCAATGAATGTCATGAACAGTGAATAACTGTGCTTTCACTGCTAATGTACTGTTATAATCATAACTGTCTGGATACATTCAAATACCCACTGTGTTCGAATTAATCTGATGCATACCTCTACTTCATTATCATCCATATACAGTGTACGTGTGCATGTCCTGTAGAAACCTATACTATACTGTATCTACAATCATTGTTTGCCGTAACAAATCACCGTTACCTTTGCTTTGTTATTACACATATGCATGCCCCTTACATACACATCAGCAGTCACTGTCTCTAATGACTTAAGCTACACCTGTATATGAATAAATTACTAAACCTGTTACTGTGTACACTGACAACAGTACTCTTTATTGTGTTTGTCTATGAAATTGAACTACACACACTGTATTGACTGTCCTACTTTCTTGCACGACTGTTCTGCATACAATGCACATCTAATCACAACTCTATGCATGTGCACCGTTTACACAACACCGTTTGCACAACACCGTTTGCCATTCATCATATCTATTATTAAAACCTAGGCTAAACTCTCATTGAACGCCTCTCAACAATTAAAATACGTAACTGCGTTCATTACAACATATACACATCTTATTCACGTCTTCACAATACACATTTGTATGCCACTTGCTTCGTTTGAGCAGACAGTCAATACATAGTACCATATTACGTGTGTGCAATAACGTACGTCAACCAAGCAAATCTCCATACACATCGACTCATTTTCTGACACAAATTTCACACTCATATATGACTGTCATTTGTAGTACTTTGATATATCAATTCCGGAATTTTTCAATTCTTATAATTTGCATCATCTGGCTACTTACGACATTGGGCCTTTTTTCAAAACTGTGAGAAATTGCAGCTGGAATCAAGATGTCAAGTCATCTCAACGACATGTGACTGCTGGCAGTAAAAATACAGCGCCCTCAACGTGCAAACTCACTAAACCAGTATCAGCCCTCGCTTCTGACGCCATACGTATCTTACAACCATATTGGTTCATGACGATTCAAGCCGAAAAATAAAACCCCTAAAACGAATCCTATGAACGGCTGAGCAATCACCGCAGATGGCGCTATACTATGTATCCAAATATCTCATTTTGAGAACATTAAATTGAGGTAGTCATCACGAATTTCTTTAAAAAATATGTTGCTGTTGGTACCTCCAATGAACTACTTTCACCAAAAACAAACTCTGAAATCACCAAATAAGCTCGTAAATTTTGGTTGAAAAAGTGTGAATCTGCAGGGTGAATAATGCTTATAAGTAAGTCCTGGCGAAGAGTCAGACATCACCGAGGCACAACTCTTCCCAGCCATGTTCTACTCGTTATCCTTACGCTCCCTAGTTACCCGGATGCATGAAGAAGTCGGTGGCTACTAGTACATGTATTTGACATTGTTTGTACGTACTCTGTGTGTGTGTGTGTGTGTGTGTGTGTGTGTGTGTGTGTGTGTGTGTATGTATTACGTAGTATATACTCGCACAGTACACGTGTGGTCGGTACAACTAGATCTACTGTAGATACCCCGTACGCAGTTTGCCAGTTTGCCACTTTGCCACTTTTCCAGTCTATCACAAGCGCAGCTGCTGCAGCCCTCTCGCCGCGCATGCAGTTAGATAGCCGCTCATGATATAGTACACGTTACAGATTGTAGGTAGAAACGGTTCTACACAGGCCTACTGTAAGGGAACATTGTAATGTGTAAACGGTTGTAACAGATTCGCCGAGAGAGGGCGAAAAAGATGTCGAAAGATGGCGACAGTCAACGGAGGACTTACGTTGACGTTTGGGTACCGAAGACCGAATTAAAAGTGTTGGAAAGGCAATTCCCTGTCTGGTTCTAGTGTCATTCCCTGTTGTGCAAAGTTGTCCCCTTTCAGTGGCGTAGTCGGCAGGATCTTTGTTCTATGGGAATGTAGAATTCTAAGGGTTTTAGCCTGTTTGTGGTGAGTCAGTTCCGAGACTGTAGAATTGAATGTACCGTAGGTGTATGTACTTCGTTACACCGTATCACTTGAGTATTGTATGCCGCCGCGCCGGTGTGTGCATGTTCAATACGACGCTGCATTAACGGATAGCGATCTTGTCGCATGAATCGTATGCGTACATAGGAGATGTGCGCATCCAGATGAGTGCAGTTGTATTGCTCATTGAAACATGAAGTGTTCATAAATACAAATGATATTGAAGGTAGCTGTTGAGATATTATTAAAAGCATAAGACAGATAGGATTTTGTGTGTGCTGACTAAATTGTAAATTAATTAAAGGAAAAATTATTAGTTATTTATAAATGTCAGTCTGAAGTGGAGTTGGTTGGTTATACTTGGTATTTAAACTTGTAGTTGGCCTAAGGGAAGGCCTGGATTTCATTTGTTTTGGGGGTTAGTTAATACCAATGATTTGTGGTTGGTAGCTGTTCCTGGCGTGTACACACTTATGTCGATTCATGGTTTGGCACATGTTGCCTTTTAGGGTTTAGGATTCTAATACATGTACATGGTGTGTGTACACAGAGTTGTAGTTCAGTACAATATCAACACACATTAAAAAAAAAAATAAATAATAATAATAATAACAATATAATTCAGCACAATATTAACACAAAAGAAAAAAAAAATAAATAAATAGAAAAAATAATAACACTAACTCAGTTTAATATCAACACACATTGAAAAAACAATAACACTAACTATAACTCAGCATAATATCAACACACATTAAAACAAAACATTACAGTAACTCAGCACAATATCAACACACATTAAAAAAAAAATAACATTAATTATAATTCAGCACAATATCAACACACACACACACACACACACAAAATAATAACACAACTATAATTCGGCACAATATCAACACACATTAAAAAAATAAAATAAAAAGATAATAACACTAACTATAATCCAGCATAATATTAACACACACACACACACACACACACAAATACTAATATTAACTATAACAGGTAAAATTAGTGATAGATGTTAGACAGTTTGATTTGAAGTTAAAGTTTAAAGTTAGTATTATACAGCTGTAATCATGGCAGATGCTTCAAACAGAGCTGGATATTTGAATCGATTCACAGCAGATCACATACGCCATTTGTGTGAGTTAAATCACATTGACACTAATGAAGTGAGAACAAAACAGGACAGAATTCAGTGTTTGGCTGAGCTGCCAAACATGGAGGGGGAGAATGTGAATGTGAATTCTGGTATGGGGGTGGAGGACCTCTTGCGTGTTATGCAACATATGGAGCATACTCACTTACATGAAACTGAGAAGCTGTGCAAATCCCTACTCACGGCTGCCATAAGCAACACCACGCAAGCCGGCCCACCTTTAAAGGGCCTTCACCAGCTTAGTCACGATGATGATATCATATGCTACCTGAGTACGTTTGAGCGTCTAGCAACCTCTGCTGGCAAACAGAGAGAAGAGTGGCCTAGATTACTTGAACCGTACTTAACTGGGAAAGCACAACAAGCTTTTCATGCCCTGTCGCGGGATGAAAAGGAGGATTATGATGAGGTGGTGAGGGCGATCCGTCGCCGCTACCACCTCACCCCAGATGCGTACAGATTGAAATTCAAGTCTGAATCCAAACGTAGTGACGAGTCTTTCGAAGAGTTTGCGAACCGTATCCAAGACTACTATCGGTGGGTTGAGATCTCTCAGGTAACGGCCGATCTTCCTGAAGTCAAAAAGTGCTTGCATTTGGTGATGATCGACCAATTCCTTAGTACCATTGCAGATGAAGGGCTGAGGTTGAAACTACGAGAACGTAATGAGTGCTCCCTCGTGGCATTGGCTCGCACAGCAGATGAACTGCTACTTCATAGACGCTCGAATGCATTTCATCCCATGGAAGACAACGCAGCAAGAAAAAAGATGGTGCCTGCAAATCCAACAGCCTCACGTCCCACTCAACAGAGGAAGAACCAGTTCAATTTCAACTGCTATCGATGTGGGCAGTTGGGACATCGGGCAGTGGATTGCTCCAGTCCCCCTAGTCCTGCGCAGCCACCACCTGCCCAGTCTCTCCGTACACCGACACAAGAATCAGGGCCCCCTTCGAAATCCTCAAAATGCAATTTTGTTGCACCCCACAACAACACCATGCCTATGGTAGAGATAACATTGTATGGTGTGGAGGGCCAGAAGTTGGATACCCATGCATTGGTTGATACTGGAGCCAGTGTCTCGCTGGTCACCTCTGACTTATGTTCGAAGTTGGCCCTCCCAACAGTGAATCATGAGGAAGACAATACCTTGCTGCTGGTTGATGGTTCTGAATTGACTACAGAAAAAATGGTCTCGGCTGACGTTGAGTTGGGGAATTGTGCTACCACCAGTACCTTCCAGGTGGTTCCTCGGTTACCAGCTCCTGTTCTCCTTGGAATGGACTTTGTGAAAAAGGTTCACTTGATACTTGATTTTCATCAGGGTTGCTTCCACACTGGTGTTGTCAAGGAACAGAAGGTGAGCTTCCCCCTGCTGGGAGTATCCTCTGCATCAGAAGTTGACGATGGGTATGTTGATGAGGAGGAGGGACATCCTTCAGTTGCATGCCCTTCGCAATGGCAAATTTCGCCAGAGGAACAAAGGCAACTGGATGAACTGTTTGCAGAGTTCCCAGAAGTTTTTAGTGACACTCCAGGACATACAGATGTTGCGGAACATACTATTGAGGTGGATGATCATGCCCCAATCCGCTCCAACCCCTACCGCTTAGGACCTGAGCGTAGAGATGCAGCTGAAAAAGAGCTAGCCATGCTTTTGGAGAGTGGCAAGGTTGAGCCTTCAAATTCACCTTGGGCTTCACCTGTAGTGATGGTACCTAAGAAAAATGGTCAGTACCGGATGTGCATTGATTACCGAAAACTCAATGCGGTAACAAAGGTTGATGCCTTTCCCATGCC
This sequence comes from Diadema antillarum, assembly GCF_040938485.1. NCBI lineage: Eukaryota > Metazoa > Echinodermata > Echinoidea > Diadematoida > Diadematidae > Diadema > Diadema antillarum. Next base: position 36,198 of record NW_027273065.1, read on the forward strand.
CACCGTAGATGCCATTCTCGCCTCTCTCCATGGAGCTCAAATCTTCTCATCGTTGGATCTGCGGAGTGGATATTGGCAAATGAGTGTGGCTGAAGCAGACCGAGAGAAAACAGCGTTTATCTGTGAACAAGGACTCTTCCAGTTTCGTGTTCTGCCCTTCGGAGTGGTGAATGGACCAGCCAGCTTCCAGAGGCTGATGTCCAAGGTACTCGGTGACACAATTGGTCGCACTTGCTACGTATATCTCGATGACATTGTCTGCTATTCTGCCAATTTCTCTCAGCACCTCCTTGACTTGCGGGAGATTCTGTTACGCCTGAAGACGGCTGGCCTAACAGTCAATGCAGAGAAATGCCAATTTGCTTGCAAGGAGATGAAATACCTTGGACACGTTGTGAGTTCAGAGGGACTGAAGCCAGACCCGGAGAAGGTGTCTGCCATATGTGAATACCCCACACCTCAAAACCTGAAAGAGTTGGAGAGATTCCTGGGGATGGTTGGATGGTACCAGAAATTCATTCCACACTTCTCTGACCTTGCTACACCCCTCCTTCATCTGAAAAAGAAAGGAGTCAGATGGGAGTGGACTGATGGTTGCACCCTTGCTTTTCACGCGCTGAAGCAGAGCCTCCTGAAAGAGCCAATTCTTGGATATCCTGATGAGATGTCCCCCTTCGTCGTACATACGGATGCAAGCAGTGTTGGCCTTGGGGCTGTCTTGGTTCAAAAGCAGGATGCTGGCATCAAGACCATAGCCTTTGCTAGCCGCACTCTCTCTCCTGCAGAGAGGAATTACAGCACCACAGAGAGGGAGTGTCTAGCAGTCGTTTGGGCACTGGAAAAGTGGCGGCCATATCTCGAAGGTAGGCCCTGCAAGGTAATCACAGACCACCAAGCTCTCTGTTGGTTGTTCAGAAAAAACAAACAAACAGGGAGACTTGCCCGTTGGATTCTTAGGCTACAAGACTTTCGTTTTCAAGTTGTGTACCGTCCTGGTGCGCAACATCATGTCCCTGATGCCTTGTCAAGGATCCCTGAGACGACACCGGTACTTGGTATTGTGGAGAAGGTAGCCCCTCAACAAGGAAGTGAACACTCTCCTGAAGCATGTGCATCTTCTAACTGCCTGCACCCTGAGGATGACTTGCTCGATTGGATACAATGCGATGAATGTGACCTTTGGTACCATCAGGTGTGTGTAAAAATCAGCCACCAGCAAGCACTGGAACTTGACATGTACTCCTGCCCTTCCTGCAACAGGAAACATCATGCACCTGTGCTTGATGACAGAAGCAATGGCACGGAAGGTCTACCACTTTGCCTGAATCAGGATGGCCTACGAAAGAGCCAGCGCTCGGACCCAGACCTTTCTAAGATCATTGCCTTCTTAGAAGGAAGAGACCAGGAAGCTGCGGACTTGGACCACCGGCAGAAAGAGTACACTCGCTACAAGCTCAAGGCTGGTTTACTCTACCGATCGGATGACTTCCTCATTGTTCCCAAAGAACTACAACGAGCAGTGATGGTGGAATGTCATTCCAAGCCAACTGCTGGCCACCTAGGGAGGAGGAAAACCCTAGCTCGTCTCAATGGCATGAAACTTTGCTGGAAAGGCATGTCACAGAGGGTGCGCAGTTTTGTGCGGAGTTGCCAGGTGTGTCAACAGACAAAGCCATCCTATCAGAGAAAGCCTGGAAAAATGTTGACAACTACATCCACAAGGCCCTGGGAGATGGTAGCGGTTGACCTCATGGGACCACTACCAAAGAGCCATGCGGGTCACGAATTCATCTTAGTGGCAGTAGACCATTTCTCAAGGTTTACGGAGATACTGCCACTGAAGAATGCAACGGGTCAAACTGTATCATGCGCTCTGGTCCGACAATTGTTCTGCAGGTATGGCCCTCCAACAACTCTCCTTTCGGACAATGGACCCCAGTTTAGATCTAAAGCTTTGGCTGCTGTTTGTGCTGAGTGGGGTGTGCAACAGGTCTTCACAACACCTTACCATCCCCAAACCAACTGGGTCGAGCGCGTCAACCGAAACATCAAGGGAATGCTGCAAGCCTATGTATCAGCAGATCAGCGACAGTGGGACATACATCTTGCTGAGTTTGCATACGCTCTGAACACTTGCCGACATGACACCCTGGGAACTGAACCGGCGGTCTTGATGTTTGGGCGAAAGTTACCAGCACCTCTCACCAACAAGCTCCATAGGGGTGAGACTGGAGACTCGTCTCTACCAACTCCGGAGGCTTTACGGGACAACCGTCGTCGCACTATCTCTGCATACAAACGACACTACGATGCTCACCGGCGTGAAGTTCAGCTGAAGGTTGGTGACACTGTGATGGTAAGGACACATCCCATATCTGATGCGAGAAAGCACTTCTCTGCCAAGCTAGCCCCTCGATGGTCTGGCCCTTTCCTGGTCAAGCAACAACTCACCCCTGTGAATTTTTCGCTTACGCTAGCAGAGAATCCAGAAGTGACGCGTATTGTGCATGTTGATCAGCTGAAGCTGTGTTCGAGCGATTGATGACTTTGTCAAAAAAAAACAAACAATGAACAAAGAGAACAACAGTAACGGATCAAAAACAACCAAACTGAGTGATTTTTAGAAAGTATTATGTGATATATGAAACTGTTATGAAACTTGCAGAGTGGAAAAAGACACTGGGGGATTAGTCATTGTTCCAGGGTTGTAATGTACATTACGGATCCGGACACGAGTACTTTTTGTTCATCTGTCATTGGGTCTATCAATGAACAATGTTTTATTGTTAGTTTTTTTTCCTCAATGGCTATTGGATTTTTCCATGTAGTCTCATGCTGCCATACCTGTATGGAATGTGTGGGTTGTAAACGGACGTTTCATATGTACAGCAGAGCTGGGTGCTGTCAGTAATCAGTTAAGAGTCATATATGTTAAGTTTTCTGGTGTTTTGAAATATGCATCAGGTGTTGCACGAATGGAAAGAAGGTGTATATGTGCTTATATTTTAACAAGCAAAGATCTCTGGGCTCCAGGATTATTTGAGTTATGGCTTATTGTTTTGTGTTTGAAGTACCCACTTTAATATTCCACGTCTTGTCAAACTGGTTTTTATACTCTTTTCATTGGTACATGCATGTACCTATGTTTGGACTCATACTCATCGTTAACGGTGTGATTGTGTGCATACACAAGCATCATAATGTACATGTTGGTACAACCTCTGACGTTTTTTTTTTACTTATAATATTGCTTCTTTGTTCATGTACATATACATTATTCCAGATGCTCATACTTTTGTTTTTTCTGTCACCAAGGTGCAACATGTAATCGGATACATGTACATATACAACATCTTATCTTAGCTTTGGCATGCTGCCTGCTCCAGGATTTTGTTTTGTATGCAGTTTATGTTGATACATTTCTAGTTCATAACCATGTACGTAACTTGCGTGTGACAGGCCAGTATAATGACGCGTTAGGTTTGTTTTGTGTCACTCCATTTCAATGTACAAAAAAAAAAAAAAAAAAAAAAAAAAAAAAAGCTACCAAACGATACAGGTGCATAAACTGTACAGAAGTCAATGTTTTGCGGTAGTGCAGAAGTACCAGGGTACATTATAGTCGCAAGGTACTGTTAATTTTCAGACACACATAGTATGCCGCTATGTAAATTTTTGTATCATTCTCTCGTCACAGTGATTTCGGCTTAAGTGTTTTTGGCTTACTTTGTAGTGTTGCATGTCTATGAGGTTGTTCTATTCTGTTCTTAGTGTATAGACTTTGTTTAGAAGACGTTCTCCTCTTTGCTCATGGTGTTACATGAATGTTAAAATTCCCATAGGGTAATTTGAGGAGGGGGAGTGTAAGGGAACATTGTAATGTGTAAACGGTTGTAACAGATTCGCCGAGAGAGGGCGAAAAAGATGTCGAAAGATGGCGACAGTCAACGGAGGACTTACGTTGACGTTTGGGTACCGAAGACCGAATTAAAAGTGTTGGAAAGGCAATTCCCTGTCTGGTTCTAGTGTCATTCCCTGTTGTGCAAAGTTGTCCCCTTTCACTACTAGTACGCTAGAGGTAGTAAGGGGCGACCGCAGTCAGCGTCGTCTACTGGTCGGGCTATCTCACATCTAATGCCGATGACACACTGTGTCAAGCATATTTTTGTTTGAATCGTGCAGAAAATTTCCCAGGAAAATCCTTTTTTCCGTCCCAGACCCACAAAAGTATCGTGAAAGGTGAACTGTATGGCTACGAAATCTCGGTACAACGAAGCCGAACATTAAAAAAAAAAAAAAAAAAAACTGAGGGCCTACAAAATCTCGATATCTTGTTGTGACCTACCTGTGCGTGGATCATTTGAGAAGCAATGTTTTTACGTGGACCGGCAGGCTGTGGCCCTTGGTTATATAAGAAAAGACTTTTAATATTTGTTTTTTCGGGACACCACATTTTTCTCTCGGGCCACCAAAAATGTGAAATTTAGGATTTTGGTGGCCCCATCGGGCCACCAAACAAAAAAGTTAGTGTCGAGCCATGGCTATACTCAGCTAGACGGTGTACTGTGTACATTAGTGTGGTACATGTATACGAATTCACGCGAGAGAGTGGTTTGTACGCAAAGAAGTATGCTACACGGACGGAAGCTAGAAAAGGACGGTGCCTATTTGATGTCAAGTACATGGTATATTTGATTTTAAAATTCACATACATTTATGTTAACAATATTTATTTTTCATAAATTATATATAACTAAGCTTGAAATGTTTGTTCGAAATGATAAAATCACATACTTTCACATTTTATGATAAAATACATACAACTGATTACTTAAATACTTAGGGCTAAATTGGTTCTTAGAAACACGGCTGTCAACTTAGTGAGTAGGGCATGCATGACGTGGTATCTTTTTGCCAGTTTACACGATCGCTTGCAGGAATTATTTTTCAAAAAGCGCATACGGAGACGGTTTTTCATTTCCATATCATTTCGTATAAACTGCTAAAAGGTTATAATTTTTACTCTTCTTAATCATCATTACAGTGAAAATCTCAGGATTGCGTCACTTTAAGTGATTGACTTTAAAGGACAAGTCCATCTTCATATACATGTGGATTGAGTGAATGCAACAATATTAGTAGAACACACCAGTGAAAGTTTGAGGAAAATCCGGCAATCCGTTCAAAATTTATCAATTCAATTCAATTCAATTCAATCATAGTTTATTTCCAATCAACGAAAATCAAAAACATAGTACAATGTATACATGTCATTAAATGATATTGTTCAAACGCTTGCAAAAGATTCATGTAATATACGAGACAAATTATAGAACAACATATATGTACAATAATAAAGAGGAACACTGTACAAATACTACGTGGGCGAGCGGAAAATAAATTCGATCATGGAAAATAGTGATCCACTAAAAAGCAAAGCTTGTCAGACGTGGATCGCTAGATAAATAATGAGTGAATGATATACTATTCTATAACAATATACATGTAGTTATTTTGAGATACACAGGTCGGGAAAGAAATATAGAATACCAATGCTATAGTGCCCGGACACTGTTCATTGAACCACGTGTACCGGGAAAATATGACAAGGAAAATACATTCGTACACACATTCAATTACCCACACGCATATACACTGTTGGACGCGAGACAGTACCGAGAGGAGAGAAGACGGTAACAATACAAGTCTACGAAGGACAGTAGACAGGAAAGGAAAAGGAGAGAAGAAAGAAGAGAGGTCTGCACACAGAACACGCCAAGTGCTGCGACATCAGGACAGGTGAAAGCTCAAGCATAAATTATAGCAATTTAAATTATCTAAGATTATAAGTAGAGAGTAAATGTTTTCTGAGTTTATATTTAAATGTGACAAATTTATCGGGATCTTTTAAACTATTATCTAAATTATTCCAAAGTCTGGGTCCGGTATAAAGAAATGTATTTTGGGCATGTGCGGTTCTCATTAACGGAAGATGGAATTCGTCGGATCGTCGCGTGGGATAGTTATGAACATGACTGTTTCGATGAAATAAATCGTGGAATATTTTAGGTAAAAGGGTACTGTTGTAATTAAACATAAACTGACCAAGTTGAAACACATACAAATCATTTACTTTTAATATTTTATGGTCAGAAAACAAAGCATCTGTATGTTCTCGGGTATGTAAATTAAAAACAATTCTAAGCGCTTTCTTTTGCAATAAAAGAAGTTTATCAAGTAACATCTGACATGTATTACCTCAAGCAAGAATCCCGTAGTTTAAATAAGGGAGTATCAAACTAGAATAAAGAGTTAATAATGCAGATGAAGGAAGATAATATTTTAATCTATTCATTACGCCAATGTTACGTGAAATAATTTTACATATGTTATCAATATGATTCCTCCATGAAAGCTTGTTATCAACGCAAACACCAAGAAATTTAAAAGAAGAAACTTCTTCTAAGGGAGTAGTATCAAATGTTATATTGCCTGGGAGGCTATCTAAAGAATTACTAAAAAGCATAACTTTTGTTTTTTGAATATTTAATGACAATTTGTTTGCGTATATCCATTGTATGACCTTTATCAATTCTTCATTGACTGTTCTTATTAAGATATTTGGGTCAGGGTGGAAAAAAAAAGATTAGAGTCATCCGCGAATAATATGAATGATAGTTTCTCCGAGGATCTATGAAAATCATTGATATAAATAATGAATAACAATGGGCCTAATAAACTCCCTTGTGGAACACCACATGCAATTGTTTTACTTTGAGAGTCAAAGCCGTTGACATGTACAAATTGGGATCTTTCTGATAGGTAACTCGTGAACCACTCCAAGGCCTTTCCACGTATTCCATAATGAGACAGTTTGGCGAGAAGTATTCCGTGGTTAATCGTGTCAAAGGCCTTGGAGAAGTCCAAGAAGATACCTATTGTGTGTGAAAGTGTGTCGAGTGCGTGTGTGACTTTGTCGATGAGGGCAAGTAGTGTGAGGGCAAGTAGTATCTGCAAAGGTATCTGCACAATCACTGCTGAATGAGAAGACTACTATGGTGCATGATGTTACATGCGTACAACGATATAAGGAAAATAAAAAGAGAATTTCACAAAACTGTATTTTTTTAATAAAGTGCACATTATTTTCTTCGACTTGTTACTGATGTATTCTAAAGGTAATATTATTCCCTTTGGCTTCTGAAAGAGAGGAGTCTAGTGTTCTTTTGTTATGCGAGAAAAGTAAAAATATGTTGAATTTTCGTTGTACTTTCTTTATCTCGTTGTACACATGTGACATCACAATCTGTAGTAGTCTTCTCACCCAGCCGTGACTGAGCAGAAACTTCAAAAATTCATAACTTTTGAACGGATTGTCCGATTTTCCTCAAACTGCTATTATTGCTGCATTCACTCAACCCACATGTATATGAAGGTGAACAAGTCCTTTAAGAAACGCATTAACCCAAAGAGAAAATCTCACAGACACATTAATGAGCACTTATTTTCGTGATCAAACTCTGCACATTATATTTATAGTGATAACAAAGAGCTGACATTTGCACCCGAAAACGATCACAAATTCGAACTATTAACTGAAGAGAACTGACATTTGCATGTACATTAATCTATCTCTCCTATTTCAAGACAAACGCAAGTACGGCATATATCGCTTTTGGATAAAGGCAGCATAAAATTCCTTGGACTACAATTCGAAAAATAGAAACGCATAGCTACATAAAATACATTGATACAAGAGCAAATGATTATAATGCCACAAGTCTATATTTTTTGATAAACTAGATACAGAACCATAGCTAAGGTCGATTACGAATAAGAGTGTAAAATATGACAGAACCAACTAAATGCTTGTATTGTCCAGTTTGACCTGGTCGATTATTATTATGAAATTCGTTTCATAGAGTAAATAATAATTTTAAAAAAATGACCCAGAGAACAAAGACATCCTTTTTTCCCTCATATTAACGATGAACAACAAAAAGAACAGACGGAAGAAAGAAAGAAAAGGTAAAAGTACCATGTTCACCTGCCCCCCCCCCCCCCCCCCCACTTCCGGCGCCTGAGAGTATCCTCAGTACAACTTACACAAAGCGCTCTGCATTAAGTGATATTTCATCTTCGTATATTGCTCAGCATGTTCTCTATAATGTTCACAAATTGTTATAGTTAAGGTGACTCCTACTGCACAAGTTATATTAATTATTGCCTATGTAGTCAAAATAGCCTGTGTTTTATTATCAAACATGCATGTAGGCCCTACATGTAAGCATTTCGTACAGTTAGGTATACATTATGGAAACACCCTGCAAATGTCTATGGCGTGTTATAATCCCAAACCAGATGAAGTAGACAGGGAAAAATATGCTCCTTTACAGTGGCACCTGCCCCCCCTCCCATCCCCACCCCACCTCGACACTCCACTGACAGAGCCCATTACTGCTCTTTCACACAGGGTCCGACTATCAGAATAACAAATATCAGTATTCCTGGGTGTGAATGAATATCTTGAAAATGAGATATGTAGAGTGCCGTCTATTGATCGAAGTAGGATTTCCCTCAAGTCAGAGGGACTCTTACGAGAAATTATTAAGGTCAAGTAACGAATGTATTTCATAATGCAGTAGTTAATAGCATGACTTTTAGTGATAAGATTTTTTTTTTTCAAATTTACATCCCAGCATACATCTATGAACAATTTCTTTGTGTGTTATCATAATTTAGCTCACAACGGCCCCTTATGACAACCAAAAGAAATTGAACATTGATGTTTCAACTTCACTAGCTTCTTTTACATGATAGTGTAAGACTGTGACAAAAAAAAAATCCAAATTTCATAATGATTTGCATACATAATGACCGTAACAAGTAGAGTGATAATGTACACAATTTGGGGCTTACGAGAGCTGATAACCAGCTGAAGTTTCAACGTATGTAGGTTATAAAAGCACACCCTGTTGCCGTGGAAACAGAAGGAATGCTTATTTTTCCCTTTTACATTTGAGCTCATTATGGATCATTTGTGACCCTGCACCTCAAAACAAACAAAAAGTCGCCAGACAGGGATTTTTAGTTAAGACCATATTCTGAAAGAGCAGACTTTAAGCTTTAAAATGATGTATAGCTCAAATCAAATGGACTCTCCTAACCTATCTAAATATTGGAAAGAAAGCACAAACTCAGGAAAAGTGTGAACTGAGAAAAGAGGCTCTGAAGTACAAGGTGTCTATTCAAGCGCTTAATCTTTACCTACCGTGCTGGCTGTGCGATGAATGAGACAAAAAACAGGAAGTAAACCACCAGAGTAACAACAATGAAGGGATTATTAGATTACACTGAAATTAAGCATGCCTCATTAACACATTCTGTCCTTAATTAATACCAACTTTCAAAACAGTAGCACTATCCTGTCAAAAGTTATTAGAGTTGAAAGTGAAGAATGTGTACAAGGTTTTTCAGAAATGAAAAAGGGATTCTAAAGACGCACCCAATCACACTATTCTACCAAAAATGTTCGAGATAAACTGCTAAAAAAAACACACTTTCCTGCCCGTTTTATGATACCAAATTTTAGCATAATGTAAAAGAAGACCCGCTCTTTCAGAAAATATGAAAAAGTCAAGTTCGTATAGATTGATCCATTTCACTTATTTTCAGTCCTCACGCAAAATCAGTGTGTGCGACTTTATGTTCGTTTTGAGGTGCACGGTCACATTTAGATTTTCTGTATGTTTAATGCGTCACGATGTTGCCAAATGTTTGTACAGAAAAGAGTTATGTTAGTACATATTGATTTGTTTTTGTCCAAAAAAAAAAACAGCATTTTCTTTAAAAAATTAAGATTTACAGCGAGATATTGTGCGTTGCCATGACAACATACTTTCACCAAATGAAATGACTTTCAATATGCATGTAGGGCACGGTATGATGAACGCACCCACGAAGTTAGGTGACTTTCGGTTCAATTTTTTTTTCAATTCAATTCGGTTCATCAAAATGTAAGACGTGGAATAAATACTTAGTAAAGCACACCATACCACCTCCTTAAAAATGAAAATACTCTATATGAAAATTGATTTTTTTTTTTTTAATGAAACATTAACCCTTAGGCCTAAAAAGGACCAGGGGGCAGAATCCGCCTCCCCCCCCCCCCGACCTTTCGCGCTATAATTCCGTAACGCTAGGCCTCGTCACGAGGCTTCTTGACTCTGTTTGTTGTTCAAGTCTCACGCAACTTTTAAGGCCAAATTTGCAACGTCCGCGCATACTTTTGCGAAGTCACGCCCATTTTTGTAATGGAATGAATGTCGCCCCAAAACGGGCACAATTATGTGATTTTGTGTACTTTTCCTATGGAAAACAGTGCTCTGTCATGAAAGTCATGAAAACCTTATTATTTTTACAATTAATCACTTTCAGTGATTATTTTTGTGCTAATTATGGTAGAAAAGTGGTCAGTGACAATTTCCAATAGAAAAAACATAGAAAAAACAAAAGTTGAAAATAAAGAAATACATAAAAAATTATGAAAACAATAGAATACATAAGAACTGAAATGAGCTTTGGAAGTTTTTGTGATTTACAATTGTTATCATACGGTAAAACAGATTTACAGGTCAAAAATTTAGACTCTCGATGCTTTTAATTATGCCAAAATATGATCTTGAGCTTAATGTGCATAATTGATTAATTGAAATTAGAAATTGATTATTTCAAAAAACCATATGACACAATCTTGTTCACCATGACGTGGGCTCACGCATACGAAATTACATCGCGATCGCACCACTGATGGCCGAGATCTCGGGGGGAGGGGCTAATCCACGCCCACCCCCCTCCGGTCTGATCATAGCCAAAAAAAAAAAGAAGAAAAGTACTCCCCTTTTAGGGTTACATTTCACCAACAACAGCCACTTTTTGTTCCTGTTAACATCTTGATTTATTGGTTTCTGTATCAGCATTGTACATATCCACATTCACGTACAAACATAAATATAATAACATATATAAGTATTTTCTTGTTCATTGCCTGTGTACAATGTACAGTAAAAGTACAACAAAACATTCTACAATGAATAATACAGAGGGGCTACAGCAAAAGCGTAGCTTGATTTGCGTGCAGCCCCCGTAGCATACATCGAAAGGAGAATAGGAGGGAGGGATGACTTGCATAGAGATAGGATAGTTGAAAGGAGAAAGGGAAAGGAGAGGTTTGTCTGCTTTCAATAAAGGTTTATACAAAGTAAAGTCACCTGTGTCACTGATTAGCAAGACATGACAAAATATTTCCTCAACGAGGTACAGGTGGACAGTTGATACAGGTCATAGTCGGTTACATAATCATTATTACATAATAGATTAATTGTGTCGATATTTCTACGAAAGAATTTCATGTATATAACAATAACAATGGAATTACTGATATTCAGATAACATTGTTTTTACAGCCTTCCTAAAAGAATACATGGACTTCAATCTTCGAATTTCAAAAGGAAGAGAATTCCAAACATCGGGTCCGGTGTGTCTGACAGATTTCACAGCCATCACTGTTTTGGGATTATACAAGTGAAACTTATCAGATTGTCTTGTCGGATAAGAATGTATTTCCTTATTTAATTGAAATAGTGAGTAAAAAGAAGATGGCAACTGACCATTATGTAAGCGAAACATAAAGAGTGAGTTTTGCAAAAAATTAATGTCATTTACCTTATGTGTTTTCAATTCTGCGAACAAAGGATTTGGATGGTCTCGATAACCTGAGTTGGTGCATATACGTATAGCTTTCTTTTGCAAAAGTAATATACTATCAATGTGGCTTTTTGAAGTTGCCCATACAATGTTGCAATAAGAAATATGCGATAATATCAACGAATTATATAACATAAATAAAATATTCTGAGGGACATAATACTTTTACTTTTGAAGTATACCAACATTACGAGATACTTCATCAGAGACATATTTTCATTTATATATATTCCGAGGAATTTAATACTCTCTTTTTTTTCCAATAATACACCATCCACCATAATATTTAAATGTTGCATTTCATTGTTATGCTTCTTGTTATAGAAATACATAAAATTTGTCTTTTTTCAGATTAAGTGATAATCTATTACTCTTAAACCACATAGATAATTTCGGTAATTCAGTATCAAGAGTTCTTAGGAGCGAATGAAAATCAGAATTGGAACAAACTACATTGGTGTCATCAGCAAACATAATATATTGCAGTGACTTAGATGAGTTTGAAATATCATTTACATACACTAGAAATAATAACTGTCCCAATATGGATCCTTGTGGGACTCCACATTGTATAGGTAATACTTCAGAGTTAAGAGATTCATAGTACACATATTGCTTTCTATTTAGCAAGTATTCTTTAAACCATTCAAGTGGAATGCCACGAACACCATAGGACTGCAATTAACGTATGAGGATAGTGTGGTCAAGAGTGTCGAATGCCTTGCTTAGGTCCATGAAAACACCGATGACATGTTTTTGTTCAGCTAAGGGAGTCGACACTCTATCGTATAATTGGGCTAATGCCATATCTGTTGAATGAAATTTCCCGAAACCATCCTGGTCTTGGTTAAATATATCATATTGTGTCAAAAAAAAATCATACAATCTACTATGTACAACTTTTCTATTACCTTAGAAATACTAGGAAGAATAGAAATAGGACGGTAATTTGATACAAGAGAAGAGTCATCTTTTTTATGTATTGGAATAACTTTAGCAATTTTACATGCATTCGGAAATATACCAGTTGAGAGTGACAAATTACAAATGTACACTATGCAAAGGGTGTCAGTATACTACTAATAATCTGTTTAAAAAAAATACTTGCTCATTTCATCATGACCAGTTGATTTTAATGAGTGAAGAATGTCAAGAATCTCACAATAATCTGTTGGTTCAAAATAATGAATTATCTTTTCACGCACCTAAATACTGAGAAAAATCAGTTTGTGTGGGATCTATTTTTGAAGCTTGACTAGGACCTATAGCAACAAAATACTCCTTGAAACAACATGCTACATCCCTAGGGTTACAGAGTGTTTGACCGTCACGCATAATTTGAAATGTTGACATATTTTTCTGCTTACCAATAACATCATTAATAATTTTCCAAGTGGCTGACATATTTCCAGTAGCATTTTGAAAGGCTTCTGTATGAAATATCCTACGGGAAAGCCTGATAATTTGTGTCAATTTATTTCTATATGATTTATATCGATTAACGTTATCATTAGTAGGATACCGTAAACAGTATAACATATTTCTTTTCTTTATTGATCCGAAAATTCCTTTTGTTATCTATGGATTTTTTTATTTTTTCTATTACTTTTCCTTTCAATTGCGGGGATATTTTTGTTAAAATAAGAAAGAAATATATTCCAGAACGTATCATAAGCAATACATGTATTTGGGTCTGCGCAAAGTAATACATCATCCCATGTTTCCGAGATTAAATCGTCAATGAGTAATGATATATTTTCTGAGGTGAATTTGCGCTTCTTCTTACTTTCTGTTTGCTTAACATGGGAATGTTGTGTCTCGTCACACAGATAAAAAATATAGGTAAATGATCAGATATATCACTATACAAAAGACCAGATTTCGAATGATCTGTGTCAATATTAGTAACAATATTATCAATCAATGTTGATGAGTTAACCGTCATTCTCGAGGGCTTATTTATAGTGACATTACAGAAATTTGCTTGCAAAATATTGCAAAACTTATTCTTAGCATTATTTCCTTGATTCAAAAGATCAATATTTGAAATCACCCATCAAGTAAACATCTTTATTTTCTTGATTGATCAGCTCTAATAAAACATCCAAATTTTCCAAAAATAAATTACTGTCTTTATGAGGGGGCCTGTATACAACACAAAGTATTATATTTCTTCTATTACATATATTAATTTCAACACACATGCAATCAAATTTATTTCCGTTATATATCAAATCAGGTTTTACTTTAAACGATAACGAGTGTGATAAGAACAAAGCAACTCCGCCCCCTCGTCCGCATTTTCTATCAGACCGGACAACAGAATATCCATCAATGTTATATAAAGGGGAGATTATTCGTTAAGCCATGTTTCTGTGACACCAATAGCTGAAAACTTCATATTCATCGCAGACAACAATAATTGCATATTTTCAAAATTTCTTTGAAGACTGCGAGCATTAACGTGTAATATCAGGTAAATAATACCGACATTGGACATTTTTATGTGTACATAAATTTATTTCATCCATATTTTAAATAGGAACAACATATTGACCATAACATGATCATAAATATTTGCTTACGAATTACTGAAAGCAGACAAGAAGGGAAGAAAGGAATAGAGCAAGTCATACAGAATGTGCGTGTGAAGGTATGTGTGCTGATGGATGAGTGCAAGGTGCGACATGGTATATCATCATGGTACCTCATTTTATGAACTACAGAATTAGCGATTGTTTTGCACATCTCAACTGAATTACTTTCAATGAAACATAAGGACGCTCCACAGCGATCAAAAGTACATACTAAACAAGTTCACCTTCGTAGACATGTGGGTTGAATGAATGCAGCAACATTAGCAGAACACATCAATGACAGTTTGAGGAAAATCGGACAATCCGTTTAAAAGTTATGAATTCTTTAAGTTTCTGCTCAGTCACGGCTGGATGAGAAGACTACTATAGCTTGTGATGTCATATGAGTACAACTACATAAAGAAAGTATAAAGAAAATTCAAGATATTTTCATTTTACTCACATAATAAAAGAACACTCGACTTCTCTCTTTCAGAACTGAAGTTAAATAATATTACCCCTAACATAAGTCAGTAACATGTCCAAGAAACGTGCACTTTATTCAAAAAGTTAAGTTTTGTGAAATTCTCTTTTTATTTTCCTTATATTGTTGTACGCATGTGACATCATACACTGTAGTAGTCTTCTCCTCCAACAGTGATTGCACAGATACTTTAAAAATTCATAACTTCTTAACGGATTGTCAAATTTTCTCCAAAATTCCTGTTTTCACTCAATGCACATGTATATGAAGGTGGACTTGTCCTTTAATCAGTGCCTTTAAACTGAAGTTTATAAGTCTAACATCTGTAATATAAAAAAAGAATATTTCATTTTTGTTATATATCATAAGGACACTTGTGACCTCTGACCTTTCAACCCAAAATACTAGTAAATATTTGTCTTGTCAAACTCTACCCTCACACCAAGTTAAAGGGTGTGTACAGTTCTGGTTGAGGTGAGGATTTAGCTTTTAACGATTTGCAAGATATTCAGAAACCACTCTATGAGATGTCAAAGAGCATGCAATTCTAAGGGGTATCAAAAGTTTATTGATGAAAATCGGTTTGGAAATGGCTGAGATATACAAAAACAAGGTGAAACAAAGAGATTCTAATAAAAGGCGTGGCCTGTTGCCTTTTATTATTATCATCACTTTTTTGGATCTCAGCCATTTGAAAACCAATTTTCATCAAATAAACGTTGAATCCTTCTTAAAATTACATGCTCTTTCATATTTCATAGGAGGTTTCTCATTATCTAACTTAGGAATGTTCAAAACATGAATCCCCACCTCAACCAGTACTGTACAGTCCCTTTAAACGTTCATGTCTCATAGTATGCTAACTACTGGACCAAAAGTTTGTTGGTTTTTTTTTCAAAAAATATTCTGTGACCTTTGACCTTTGACCATGTGACCCTAAAATCTAAACAAAGTATTATCCCTTGTTTGTTTTGTCATCTATCTGAACATAACTAAACTGGTCAGGCAGCTCAGTTTTAGAATTTTTTAAATCGATCAAACACAATGTTAATCAGTGCCTTTAAACTAAAGTTTATGGGTCTAACATCTGTAATATTAAAAACATATTTTATTTTTGTTATATCACAAGGACACTTGTGACCTTTGATCTTTGACTCCAAAGTATTAGTGAATATTTGTCTTGTCATACTCTACCCTCACACCAAGTCAAACGTTATGTCTCACAGTATGCAAAATACATGACCAAAAGCTGGTTTTTTCACAAAATAACCTGTGACCTTTGACCTCGTGACCCTAAAATCCAAACAAAGTATTATCTTCCCAGGCTATACCCTCATACCAAGTTTGATGTAAAACCACCACACGGTTCTTGAGATATCGATAAAAATAAAACGGGATGGACGTACGTACGGACTGACGGACGACCCAAAAACATATATATTGCTTCCAGCCACTTCGTTGGCGGAGGCTTAAAAAGTATCATTTCAGTATCAAATGGTAAAATAGCATTATCTAAACCTGATCTTTGACCTTTGACCTCACAGTTCCCCAGAGAATCACTGTTAGGTAGAACATGCATAAATATGCAAGTTTCATGATGATACCTTGAGATATGGAGAGCACTTTCACTTGACCTTTTACCTTTTGACCTTTGACCTTTTGGCAAGAAACTTCCCCAAAAATATATATTGGGTGATACATGCCATACATTAAGTTTTTAAAAAAAAGCCTTCAGGCATACTGCATTTTAAGGAAAGTAGTGATATTTTGAGGAGTTGACCTTGACCTTTGACCCCTGACCTTTGACCCATGACCCCCAACTTCCCTAGATAATCACTGCCCATCGGTACAAGCATATATACTAAGTTCCATGAAGATACCTTGAACCATTTGCGAGATATGGAGAAAAACATGAAATTTCAATTTTTTCACAAAATAATCTGTGACCTTTGACCCTGTGACCCTAAAATCCACACAAAGTATTATCCCCCAAGGATATACCCTCATACCAAGTTTGATGTAAAACCACCACACGGTTCTTGAGATATCGACAAAAACAAAACGGGACGGACGGACGTACGGACGGACGTACGGACGTACGGACGGACGGACGGACGACCCGAAAACATAATGCCTCCGGCCACTTCGTAGCGGAGGCATAAAAAAGCTCAATTTCGAATCGAGCTCTGTTTGTCGAGAAAACTATAACAAACAAAATCATTATTATTATGATGTAACAAACTTGTCATTATAGCTGACAACTCGCAGCAGCAATGACAGCAAAATATCAACTACTTAATATCGTTTAACATTTATCCAATCTAAACAATATTCATTTTTTTTTAAATTATTCATATCGTTTGTATTTATCCAATCTCACCAACGATCTTTTAATTATATAAAAACCTTCAAAATATAATATTTCTTTTTATCTAGGTATATGAAATTCATATCAAATACGGAAAAAGAAAAATGTCCGTTCAGAACGGGAAAGATCCAGAAGAAAGTATGTCATGAAAGGTATGTCATGAGGATCCTAAAAATGTAAGTTTCGTGGAGTCCTGAGGGGGATGCGCGGTGACCCCCCCCCCCCCCCCAGGAACCCTACTATCCCCCCCCCCCATCATTAATGTTCCTGTGTGATTTCGTGTATTTCAATTTCGTTCATGTTTTGATTGTTTAAAAACACGTGAAGGCAAACGCCTGTAATGTATTTTTCGTTTGTATTTTCTGTCTCTTTTTCATTAAAGTTGTTTTGGTATTCCCCCGCTTTGATATTGTAGTTGTTACTTGTAATCATAATCAATTCCAAATACCCTTGAGCACATGGGCCTACAGACGGATTTTAATTAAGTACATTTACAATATCAAACCGTATCATGCCATCAGCAAGATAGCCCTGTACATTGACACTACCCTTGTGGGGAATGTAATTTACTCGCACGCGAAAGGGGGATACTTGGCGTATGTACCTCCTGTCATCGTTGGTCAGTATCATAAAAGAGTAGCCGGCCAGGTAGCGAACCTCACACCACGTATCACCGAGACCAGATGCTACCCGGTATACTACAAACTGTGTCGCCTCGTCGCCTGCGAGGATATATAAGTATACGTGAAAAGGGTGTACTTCGCACCAGTAGATGTCCATATCTGTGCAAGAAGAGGAATGGGAGTGACATACAAATGCGTTCTAATCAGCTGAAAATTTCTAGCGATGTTCCTAATATAAAGGGCTATTTTCACTCTGCAAGCGAATAACTTCCAAAGGGTGCAAATGTAGAAGAAAAAACCCCACATAGTTAAACATTCGGGAACGTTTTTCTTTAACGAAGGAGTCATACATGCGTGTGATTATAATGAGCAAAGATTGCCACATAGGGAAATGTTCAATTTCTCCTCTGATCGTATCAATTAATTGGTAATTTGTGAGGGCCATCATTATGATTTGGTCTTGATGGAGTTTCTCCGGCTCCAGCAGCAACGTCCGTGAGAGACAAACCGGTGGCAAACTCTTCGAGTAGCCATTGTGGTCTCTTCGTGTGTCCTTTTCAGCCGGGAAATGTGCAAAAGTCCCAACGGGATATGCACATTTCCCATCAAATTGAACGCTTGTTATTTTTCCGGCGTCATGTTTGCACATTTTATATCCCGGCAATACGTTTGCACATTTCCCGTTGTTTGTGCATTTCCCGCGGCGTTTTTACATTTCCCGGCTGCACCAGGTGAACCTCTTGACAAATGCATAGGGGCCTACATAGCCTCGAATGTGGTTCGCGTGCCAACACGTGTGACTATCATAGACATCGTACTTGCTTCGGCTGTTGATTTGCTTCTAACGATGCCGTTCGTGGTGAACTGCACACGAAATTTGAATGTCATAATAAATGGTTCAGAATACGGTTCGGTGTAATAATGTCTGAGGTAAAAATGTCAGAGGTAAAAATGTCAGAGGTAAAAATGTCAGAGGTAAAAATATCAGAGGTTAAAATGTGAGAGGTAAAAATGTCAAAAGTAAAAATGTCAGAGGTAAAAATGTCAGAGGTTAAAATATCAGAGGTAAAAATGTCAGAGGTAAAAATGTCAGAGGTAAAAACGCCAGAAGTAAAAATTTCAGAGGTAAATATGTCAGAGGTAAAATGTCAGAAGTAAAAATGTCAGAGGTAAAAATGTCAGAGGTAAAAATGTCAGAGGTTAAAATGTCAGAGGTAAAAATGTCAGAGGTAAGAATGTCAGGGGTAAAAAATGTCAAAAGTGAAAGTGTCAGAGGTAAAAATGTCAGAGTTAATCACGTCGGATTGAGGTAAAATGTGAAGAGATATGAAATAATAACCTAGCCACAGCACATTGTATTTATTCAATTATCAACTCCAAACTGCGGATTTGAAGAATATTTACGGAATTATCTTTTTAAAACAATTAGAGCACTCGATCAATATTCTGAGTTTGTTTCCTGTGCAGTGGTGTAATCTGTCTGTTCAGAGGAATATTCAACCAGCTAAGAGCCTAGTAGGTCTATGGGAAATTATTATCGTTACATTATCATTATTATTATCATTATTATTGTTATCATAAGGGAGTTCCAACATTGCCGTAACCGATTAAACACTATAATCCTACCTTGTTACACCCAATGAAGTTATCACACACACACACACACACACACACACACACATACACACACATAAACCCATTTTTGGTATTAAACGTATACTCCTACACAGATATAGATACTCTTACATACACACTTTTACACAAACGATTTCTGCTTACGTCCAGACCAGTATGTAGTCATTATTGTTCTTGTTTTAACTGTTTAGCGTGAAGAAGTGAATGAGGCATATTAAGCAAACCGCTAATTTTCGTTACGTCAGTTTAAAAATTTATGCCTATTAAAATTGGAGACGAACTATAGTAACAGACTGTCCTAGTGAGAGTACATGCCGATAGTTTGCCATGGGATTTCTCTTGTGTTGTAACGCAATCATATCACAGGCGAGAGAAAAATTTAAATATGATGTTGGATGCCTTTCAACCTAAGCTGTTCCAAAGTCAAATTCCATTATGTTTAACGTAATAAGTTTATCATAATGCATGGTGTGTTACTAAAGATTGCTAGAATCAGCCTCCGAAAATGACGTTGTTCACTCGTTAAACAAGAAGAGTAAGAACACTTCACTAAAAAGTACGAATCTGTCAGTCAAAATTACAAAAGAGAATAAAAAAACTATACATGCTCAAAATTCGTTAAATTTGTTAGCAAAAAAGTGGATATACCCAAGTGTTAAACGAGGGTTCGACACTAACGGTGGCCCGGTGGCCCGGGGCCACCAAATTTCAAAAAAGGGCAAATTTGGTGGCCCGCCTCGGGCCACCAAAATATTTTGAAAAGTATGTCAATAAATCGGGCCACCAAAATATTTTGAAAAGTATGTCAATAAATTCGTTATTTTTTTGCGCCGGAAATTAGCAGTTAAATTTGTTCAAAGGATGGATGAAAAGGACTGAATGAATGCCTGAGAGTGAGTGTTGCAAGTTTGTTGAAGTCTATTTATGAGTGGATATGTCCAACTTCTAATTCTTAGTATCATGAATCTTAAATATTTGACTCATTAAAAATAAAGGACTTTTAATGTTTTTTATTGGGTTTTTTTTCTAGACACCAAATTTTTCTCTCGGGCACCAAAAATTTGAAATTTAGGATTTTGGTGGCCCCATCGGGCCACCAAACAAAAAAGTTAGTGTCGAGCCATGGTTAAACCAAGATCATTAATAAAATTTCATTCGATTCACAAACATTTTATTTTTCTTGGGGGGAGTAGTAAACTAGTATAATTATAGCACAGGAGTTAACAAAACATTTGAGGCCCGTGACTGTCTTCCAGAATTTGATTTATAAGGCATGCATTCAAAAAATGTTTACTAATTTTGATAATCTGCGTGACTATACAGATCGCAACGTGTCAGTTTAAAGGTGAGAACTAATGCTATTCGTTTTTATGGGAAGTCGCTAAATTTGGCAGAGCTTTTCCTATAGGGCCATTTACACTTGCTTGGAAAGACCACAATGCTACAAAATTTGTGACATTTTGATGATTTAGATGCATATAATTAAACGACAATAGTAAGGTGAGTTTATACTGTACAGGGTGGCCGAAAAAAAAGTGGAAAAGGAGGTATTTAGGACTTTGCTGGGATAGAATTTGATATTATTTCAGCTTGTTGGGTAGAGCATCCATTCTTCATTGAAACAGCACCAGTAACAATTTTGTGGAGAACTCTTTATTTCATTAGCAGTTCAGTTGAATAATTATTTCCGGGGTGTGCTCGTGTAATAAATTCAGAGCTCTTTCCTGCATTGATATATAAGATCAATTGTGACCGTGCACCTCAAAACGAACATAAAGTCGCACACACTGATTTTGCGTGAGGACTGAAAATAAGTGAAATGGGTCAACCTAGCCGAACTTGACTTTTTCATATTTTCTGAAAGAGCAGGTCTTCTTCTACATTATGCTAAAATTTGGTATCATAAAATGGGCGGGAAAGTGTGTTTTTTTAGCAGTTTATCTCAAACATTTTTGGTAGAATAGTGTGATTAGGTGTGTCTTTAGAATCTCTTTTTCATTTTTGAAAAACCTTGTCCACACTCTTCACTTTCAACTCTAATAACTTTTGAAAGGATAGTGCTACTGCTTTGAAAGTTGGCATCGATTATGGACAGAATGTGTTAATGAGGCATGCTTAATTTCAGTTTAATCTGATAATCCTTTCATTGTTGTTTTTCTGGTGGTTTACTTCCTGTTTTTTGTCCCTTTCATCGCACAGCCAGCAGGGTTTGGTAAAGATTAAGCGCTTGAATAGACACTGTACTTCAGAGCCTCTTTTCTCAGTTCATACTTTTCCTGAGTTTGTGCTTTCTTTCCAATATTTAGATAGGTTAGGAGAGTCCATTTGATTTGAGTTATACATCATTTTAAAGCTTAAATTCTGCTCTTTCAGAATATGGCCTTAACTAAAAATTCATGTCTGGCGACTTTTTGTTTGTTTTGAGGTGCAGTGTCACAATTACAACAATTCTGCTCCTTGAAAAGTAATAATGAAAAATAAAAAGTAAAGTTACTTTTGCATTATTGATTGATATGAGGCTCCTTGAATATGAATAACAAATTTCTCACAAAACAGGGTACTGAGTATCCTGTAATACACGTAGGCCTAGATCACAGAAAATAACATGAAGTAAGCATGTAAGAAAATCTCTTTACAGGCAGTTGGCTGTCACTATGTTAGTCGTAAGTCTTCATCGGCTTCAACATCAATTATTCGGAGCGGGCATTCTTGTCCCTCTATTCCCATTCTGGAGGAGATAAAAGTTTTAATTAATGAGGTTAACATTACTAGTTATGCCCGCAAATTATTAAGTTTGTAGACTTTCAGTCATGCTTAAACAAAATTTATGAAGTGAAAAAGAAGCCTACAGTTAAACCCTTCAAACTACACATTCAAAGTACATAGTCATGTATAGGTCTATTCTTTTCTGAATGAACCAAATGCAGACACCTTACGCAAACCTGCACACATCTTACGAATGTGAATAGATTCAGCGCTCTGTGCTGCCTTGATAAAGATCGATTACGACATCCTGCTGCTTGCTAAGTAACCATTGCTTTTAAGTGTGTAACATGTTAGTTTTTTCCTCATTGAGACTCCTTAAATACAAATGACAAATTTCTCACAAGGCAAATGCCAAAATTACGCCATAAAAATGACCCTAAAAGTTCATTGACCCCTGCCCGTGACCTTTGACCTCACGGTGACCATCAACTCCCCATGGTACATTAACCATTAAAGTTTGGTCACAAACAGATGTATGGGACAAAAATTACGAGCCATAATAGAAACACGCCGTGGGCCCTAAAAATTTGTTGACCTCTGCCTGTGACCTTTCACATTTGTGTGACCATCAACTGCCAAAGGGATATCTTCCATCCAAGTTTAATTACAAACGGACCTATGGATCAAAAGTTACGATCCATTATAGAAATGCGCCATGAAAAAAAAAAATAATAAAGTGAGGCAGTGACAGGTGCGCTGTACGGTTGAAATAGCTGCTTAATTTGGCATCTTACCTCCATAACGTAGACACAATAACAATGTCTTTAATCCAGGGTAGCCTCTCCAGTGTTGCCACTGCTCTACCAGAGGGCCCTGCCAATACTATTACCCTTGTGTCGCCAGGTACTCACTTACACACCTGGGTTAACAGGGACATGGTGGGTCTTGACGAGGGACGTTAGCACTGGGCGGGAATCGAACTCGGGTCTTCCGATTGGGAGTCGGGAGTCTTATCCACTATGCCGCATTCCATCCATCTACATCTTCTACTACATCCATCTACTACTTCTCTCGATTGTCATTATCTGATTTATTGATAAGCAGAAGTGCTGCTGTATGATCAGTAAACCTTATGTAATAATGTATTATCAATAAGTGAGGAAAATGCAAAAAAAAAAAAATATTGGTAACTACACACGATATTTTGAGAGATGCACCTCATACGCAATGGAAAGCATATAATAATATGTAGAACAGTTTTGTTTATACAGTCTATAGCATGGGAGAGTAACATAGGCCGACCGGTAAACCGTTGCTTAGAATCAGATTGAAAAAAAAAAAGAAATCTGATTTGCGCTTAACTCCACAAAATATACAATTGCTTAAACTTCCTACCTTCAAATACAATGCGTTCAATGGGTAGATGCGGCCTTTCCGAATTAATCACAGTCTTGTTGCGTCCGTCAAGTGATATCTTAATGATCGTGAACACAAAAACTATATAGATTTCTCTGTTGGAAAGGGATGAGAAGAGAAAACAAACAATCAAAATTACACACAAGATAACAGCATTAAACTGGAGGATGATAAACGGAGAGGTGTTAATTCTGCCAATGCCAGTGGGTCGTCAGCAGCACACAAGGGATCACCAGTATTTCGGCCATTAAGTACTGGACACCTCCCCCTGGCTGGCCGGTGCTGCGTTGGGATTCCCTATAGACAGCGCCTCCATGGCATCTCAAAAAACACTTGGCACCAATCATTTCTCTTCACTCCAGATTACCAACACTCTCTCTACACCCCCCTCCTATTCCCACCACACCACAAGCCTTCCCAACTATCCATGCAGATCCTGTCTCAGTTGCCCCACAATCCTCTTAATCCACCTTTCCCCCTCCCTATCACCTACTCCCATCGCTCTGACCTACCTCCTTACCGATCGTCCAGCAAATCCCCTACACCCCACTTCCACAGTATGCATCTCCGCTCTCCACCCCCTTTTCTCACACTCTTCTCTCAACTCAGCATACCTACCAACTTTCTTTCCCTTGCCTCATCCATACTCGTTTCCCATGGAACAGTCAGCTCCGCCATTGCCAACCTGTGTAAAGACCTAGCCACCAGCACCATGTCCGGCTGAAGGGCAGTCACCATCACCTTCTCTGGCACTGTACGGTTCCCCTCGTCCACCCGCACCTCAAAATCGTCCCCCGCTGCTAAAATCCCTCCAACATCATCCCCCTGACCCTTCCTCCTCACACTACATCTCACCCCCTCCTTCACAAACCGGATTCCCTAGGAGGCAAATTCTTCTTCCTCGCCTCCACTGCCACCCTCGCCATCTCCTTCAAGACCTGGTTGTGCATGCCTCCATGTATAGACCTGTAATAATCCTCCACATGCTGATAAAATGTGTTCTAGTGAGCTCTCCGCCTTGTTGCAAACCCTACATCCGCCATCCTCCACAATGCCCCATCTCTGAAGATTTACT
The DNA here is from genome assembly GCF_040938485.1 of Diadema antillarum. Lineage (NCBI taxonomy): Eukaryota > Metazoa > Echinodermata > Echinoidea > Diadematoida > Diadematidae > Diadema > Diadema antillarum. Next base: position 60,847 of record NW_027273065.1, read on the forward strand.
GGTCGAGAAGGCAAAACATCAAAGGTGGGACTGAAGCGCACAGGTCCAGAGGACATTGGCCTAAGGTCATTTCATAACACCTTCCTCTGCTCCACCCCTTCCCACTGAGTCCATGCTCCCTGCGCTCCCTGCTGTACAGCAGTTCATATCAAATCAGTAACGTAAGATGGAACCACTCTTATACTCACACACAACGGCGTAAATCCGTGCTGAGGAGGGGGGGGGGGTGATCAGCGATAGTTATCACCTCGATTACAACCGCACGGGTGCAGCCAGTGGCGTACCGTGGGTCAAGACATTTGGGGGGGGGCACCTCGTGGAAAAGTAATTTTGAGGGTGTGTATGCTTGTGCGTGCGTTCTTGTGTATGTGTGTGTGCGCGTATGTGCGTGTGCTGTTAGTCTGCAAACTTAATGGGGACTGCAATACATAATGGAATGTGATACACTCCACAGTGCAGTCATTGGGTCATTGAGCAACATTGTAAGTTTTCCTTATGGTTTATGGAATGACGGTGTGAAACGATAATTACTGGCAGCAAAATCAGAGGAATTGCATAACAATTAAATGCGAACGAGTGGAGCGAGCGAGCTCGACAATTTTGACATTTTATATTCCCCCAACTGCATTTTGTAGATATATTTTTTTCGCTTTGGGGCATTTACTAGTAACAACATCAGGAGAATGGCATATCGTTTAAATGCAAGCGAGTTGGAAAATTTTGACATTAATTTCTACAGTCCCCAAATTGCAGTTTTTTAGCTATATTTTTTTCGCGTTGAAAATTAAGGGGGCGTACCGGGCGCAAACGCTTGCAATTACTGGCAGTGACATAACGATGATATGCGAGCGAGCGAAGCGAGCGAGCTTGAGGATTTTGACATTTTACAGTCCCCAAACTGCCGTTTGTGTAGCTCTTTTTGCTTTGAAAATTAAGGGGGATGCACCGGGCGCAAATGCTTGCAATTACTGACAGCAACATCAATTGAAAGATAAAACGATGATATGCGAGCGGGCGAAGCGAGCGAGCATGAAAATTTTGACGTTTCACAGTCGAAACACTGCCGTGTGTAGCTATATTTTTTCGCTTTGGTAATTAAGGGGGGGCGCACCGGGCGCAACTGCTGGCAATTACTGGTAGCAACATCAGGAGAATGGCATAGCGGTTAAATGCGAGCGAGCGAAGCGAGTGAGCCAGAAAATTTTGACATTTTACAATCCCCAAACTGCCGTTTGTAGCTCTATTTTTCCGCTCTGGAAATGAAGGGGGGCGCACCGGGTTCAACTGCTGGCACTTACTGGCAGCGACATCAGGAGAATGGCATCACGATTAGATGCGAGCGAGCGCAGCGAGCATGAAAACTTTGACATTTTACAGTCAAAAAACTGCCGTTTGTGTAGCTATAATTTTTCGCTTTAGAAATTAAGGGGGAGGGGATGCACCTGACGCAAATGCCGGCAATTACTAGTAACAACATCAGGAGAATGGCATATCGCTTAAAGGCAAGCGAGTTGGAAAATTTTGACATTAATTTCTACAGTCCCCAAATTGCAGTTTTTAGCTATATTTTTTTCGCGTTGAAAATTAAGGGGGTGTACCGGGCGCAAACGCTTGCAATTACTGGCAGTGACATAACGATGATATGCGAGCGGGCGAAGCGAGCGAGCATGAAAATTTTGACGTTTCACAGTCGAAAAACTGCCGTGTGTAGCTATATTTTTTGCTTTGAAAATTAAGGGGGATGCACCGGGCGCAAATGCTTGCAATTACTGACAGCAACATCAATTGAAAGATAAAACGATGATATGCGAGCGGGCGAAGCGAGCGAGCATGAAAATTTTGACGTTTCACAGTCGAAAAACTGCCGTGTGTATCTATATTTTTTCGCTTTGGTAATTAAGGGGGAGGGGGCGCACCGGGCGCAACTGCTGGCAATTACTGGTAGCAACATCAGGAGAATGGCATAGCGGTTAAATGCAAGCGAGTTTGAAAGTTTTGAAATTTTACAGTCTACAAACTGTCGTTTATATATGTATATTTGAAGAGTTTGTTCGCAAAAACCGATAAGTCCATTTTGGAAGATTTTGAAGTACGGTCTCTGTCATAAAGTACAAAATAACACCTTTTAAATGATATTTTGGTCACTACATAATAGGTACATTTTTGAAGTTATGGTCAAAAGAAGAAAAAATTTTCTTATTATTCTCTGTATTTTTCTTGACCTTTAATTGCAAATATCTCCATGTGGCAAATATGGACTTATCGGTTTTTGCGAACAAACTCTTCATTTTCATTTTTTTTTATTTTCGCTTTGGAAATTAAGGTGGTGCACCGGGCGCAACTGCTGGCAATTACTGGCAGTGACAGCAGGAGAACTGCATAACGACTAATGCGGGTGAGCTTAAAAATTTTGACATTTTCCAGTCTCAAAGTTGCCGTTTGTAGCTATAATTCTTTTTCGCTTCGAAAATTAAGGGGGAGCGCACCGGGCGCAACTGCAGGCAATTACTGGCAGCAACAGCAGGAGAATATCAAATGCGAGCGAGCGGAGTGAGCAAGCTTGAAAATTTTGACATTTTCCAGTCTCAAAGCTGCCGTTTGTAGCTATAATTCTTTTTCGCTTTGGAAATTAAGGGGGGGGGGGGCGCACCGGGCGCAACTGCTGGCAATTACTGGTAGCAACATCAGGAGAATGGCATAGCGATTAAATGCGAGCGAGTTTGAAAGTTTTGAAATTTTGCAGTCCAAAAACTGCCGTTTGTATAGCTATATTTTTTCGCTTTGGAAATTAATAGATAATAGAAATACTTGAAATCACCAGTATTTTCCGAAGATTGTCTTCTTCTTCTTCTTGCTTGTAGTCTGTCTGTCTGATTTGTCATCTTGAGTCTTATGCAGTGAAGACTACATCCTTCAGCAAGGACCTGGCAGCAGGGGTGAGGCTACGGAGGGCAGTCCATCATCCCGCCAGGCGATGGATGATGCAGTCCTCTACCAGGTGATCTGCTGTCTGTATTTCCCCGCACTCGCATCTGTCTGTCTCTGAAAGTTTCCACTGGTGCAGGCATGCTTGGAAGCGCCCGACTCCAGTGCGGAGTCGATTAAGGCGACACCAGTCCTTTCGTGGGAGGTCGCAGCCAGAGGGATGAGATGTAAGTGGCAGCATGAATAGTGAGTCTGCCTACAGGCTGTTGCTCCTTCCATTTGTTTTTGAGCCAGGCCTTCCGACTGAGGTTCCTGTTCTCTGAGGAGAGGGCTTGCGCAGTCCTAATAAAAGGCTTCCCGCTTTTGAGACGCTGTCTAGGGAGGGCAGCGTGCATCTTGGCGTGGAGGGGATGGTGTTCTTCCGTGGCAGCCTTCAGTGCTGCCTGTCTTGTAGCGACTTCTCTTCTGAGGTGATGGGATGGAATGCCTGCTAGCACAGGGAGCTGGTGGGTGGGGGTTGGTTTCAGGCAGCCTGTGATGGTGCGGCCGGAGAGCAGAGTTGAGTTGGGTGTCCACTCTCATGGTATGGCAGCTACGCCCCCAGGTAGAGACACAGTATTCCGCTGGAGCGTAGACAAGGGCGAGGGCGGTGGAGCGGAGGGTGGTAAAATCGGCTCCCCAGTCATGGCCGCATAGTCTGCGTAGAAGGCACACTCTGGCTGATGCTTTCCCAGCTACATTCAGTGCGTGGTGACGGAAGGTTACTGAGCGGTCGAGTTTCACTCCGAGGTAAGTTGGAGTAGCAACAGAATGGAAGATTGGTTCCTTGAAGTTTGACATGGAGTTGGCGGTCTGCTTCCTTGTTGTTCAAATGGAACACAGAGAAGGTGGTCTTTTGGGCATTAAGTTTTAGCCGCCGTCTGCAGAGTCTGCATATCTTGGGTGAGGGTGTGTTCAGCTTCTTCAAAGGAGTTTGATGTGGAGAGAATAGCCAGGTCATCAGCGTAGGCGTATTTAGAGCTGCTGATACGGGGGATATCTGCTGTGTACAGGTTGAAGAGTGCTGGTGCAAGAACCGAGCCTTGGGGGACGCCGTTCTTGAGGGTCCTAGTTCTGCTGGATGCGCCGTCAATGATTACTTTGAAGCAGCGGTCTGAGATGATGTTTGTGATGACTTGGACCATCTGTCTGTCTTGTAGAGCTTGATGGAGCTTGAGGGTAAGTCCTCGATGCCAGACTGCGTCATAGGCAGATGAGAGGTGAATAAATACAGCTCCACATTTCTTCCTGTCCTCGAAGGCAGCTTCGATTTGGTTGGTTGCTGCAAGCACTTGGTCTTCAGTGCTACGCCCTTTCCTGAAGCCTGCTTGTTCATCAGGTAGGAAATGCTCAAGGATAGGCTCTATCCTGTTTAGAATGAGTCGTTCAAACAGTTTCAGGGGCACCGACAAGAGTGAGATGGGGCGGTAGCTCTTAGGGTGATTTCTGGGTTTGTTTGGCTTTAGAATGGCTACAACAGTGGCCTTCTTCCACAGCAGGGGGACTTTGGCATCAGAGAGGCATCGTGACATGAAGTGTCTGAGCCAGTCATTAAGGCGAAGGCCGATGTGTAACAGTTGTTCTGGGTGGATGTTGTCAGGGCCAGGGGCTTTCCCATGCTTGAGAGTGCCTAGTCCTTGTTTCATTTTGGAGGTGGTGAAGGCTGCTGTGAGACCACGATCAGCAGATGGACTGTTTCTCATTTCTTTCAGTTTGTTGTTAACATCGCGGGAGAAGTCCTTGTCAGGGTAAGGGTATCTTCCGTTGTTGATGAGAGTACGTACTATTGCATCTGGCGTGACGGGGCAGGCCTTTTTCTCGGTTGTCCTCCCAGTGAGTCTGTTGATTAGTTGCCAAGCTTTCCGGCTTGAGTGCGTGAAGTCGATGCTCTCACAGGCTTCCCGCCAGCGTGCTTCCGTGTATCGTCAAGGTGAGACTTCAGCGTGGCTGCCGCCTCTGCGGCATGTTCAGCATTTGGTGAGTTTTGGAGAGTCTTGTGGAGCCGTTCACACTCCTCGTCCCATCCACGGATGTACTCTTTCCAACAGCCTCGTGGGATGGTTGCTTTTGATGAAGCACTGACTGCCTGGAGGAAGGCACTATATGCCTTGTTGATGTCCGTGGTCCATGGGCAAGGAAGATTGGCTGCTAAGGTTATCTGTCTCTTCTTTATAGATGTTCCAGTTTGCCTTGCGGAAGTTCCATCTTTTTACTGGGTTGGAGTCACTAGGGGTGTGCCTCTGATAATGATAGGTCTCTGGTGGCTGTGAGGAAAGCTGTCAAATAGCACGTTAAGGTCGAGTTCTGAAGCCCAGTTGCATAGCTCTTCGCCATTCGAGGTGCAGTAATTATATCCCCAGTCAGTGTGCTGGCAGTTGAAGTCGCCGGCATACAGAACCGAAGACAGTGCGTGGGGAAGGTCATTGGGGACAAGCTGTGTAGGAGGAGGCTTATAGACATTGATGATGTGAAGGCCTTGCACCTTAATGTGGTGCCATTGGACGGCAGCGTTCTCGGCGCAGGTGGCATCGACGCTGCAGTCTTTCACACAAGATTTCACATATGTCGCAATACCATGATGCCGGCTGCCTGTAAAGGCAAGTAGAAGGAAGCCTGGAATGCTGGCACAGGACTTGTCTGAGTCTAAGAGATGTGTCTCTTGGAGGAGGATCACAAGTGCTTCATGCTGCGAGGGAAGATGATGTATGGCATCTCTCTTTACAGGAGTGAGGCTCTCTACATTGAGTTGTAAGACCCCAGGAGTAGGCATTGTCATGTGAGGTCATGCAATAATATACACAAATTGGAACAATATTATCATACAATATTTACAAAGGAGTTCACAAGAGTTCCTCGATGAACAGGCTAGGAGTAGCGTGTACAGAGACTCGGGTGTCTCAAGGAGATCAGATCAGGTCAGAAGACCGAAAGGTATGCAACTCGTTCGCCGTCGGACGTCGAACGTTTCCAGGATGGACCGCGTGGAGGTCAGTTGCTGTGCCACCCCCAAAGATTGTCGTTCTGTTTTGTGTCATTTAGATTTCTTCACCCAAGTTATACCTCTAATATCATTTGTTTATCACATTATCAGTCTGCAAACTTAAAATTCCAATATTATGGGAATATGAAATATGATAACTATGCATGTACTTATCCCAAACAATACAAGAAAGGTCTCATAATGTATTTCTTTATTTTGGTATGAGTAGTACCCCCATGTGGTGACCTTGAGAAATTTCAACAATAACAAATGATGAACTTTGACTTGCACATCATTTGTGGCAAATATGAAAAATATTGGTCTATGATTAGACATACTGGGGATAAAGAAATTATACAGACAAATCATGTTCTTAGCTCATTTCCTATGCATGTGGAGTATAAGTTGCTCTAGCCAGGCATGCGCCAAATATGACGATGAAACATCAAACAATAAAAAGTTATATAGGGGGTACAATGAGTGCCCCATCCCACCCTTTGGCCTGGGAAGGGTCGAAATAGCTTGGGCTTCATAGGGTTAATGATGGTGGGTGGGGGAGGGACTTGGAGTTGGAATATCTGTGCAAGGAAGCGGAGCGACCGAGTGGTGGGAAGGATGTGGGAGGGGGACGAGGAAGATTTTGCATTTTCAGACCTGAAATTCAGCGATCTGGCGCACACTTTTTGTGAAGTTTTTGATTTATATGTTTACATGTAGGCCTATATAGTATTTCACGTCTGGGCCGTACCCTGTGTCGATATTACTTTCTTCGCGAGCGAACGAAGCGAGCGAGCGCTTGAGAAAATTATGTATACATTATCCTTCAAGATAGAATACTGTTCAGCTCTGTTACCTGTCTGGAGACGGGCGTACGAACGTCATGCAATATGCCCAAATTGATAAAATTACTTTTGCTTCCTCCATTTTTCCCTCAAATTTCAGGGGGGGGGGGGGGGGTGATTGTCCAGGCCATCCCTCCGTCTTCATTTCAGAAGTGGATTCATCCTCCCATCCCCCCCCCCCCCGGGATTTGACGCCCATGCTCACACACAATATTGATGGGAATCGATAAAATAGCTAGGTTAAAGATTATGGGGTACTTTCGGGTCCATGTCATGAAGTCATCACATTAAAGTTTTTACAAAACTCTTAGTAGGGCCAAAGTCGTACATATATCATGTACGTAGATATGAGAGACTTTTGTGAGACGGATCCCAGGACGACTATGAAATGACTACAATAATAGTTCACATCATTGTCTTGATATTACATCTGCAGGTGACTATATATATATGGGACAAGGATTTCAATTCATAAAGTCACCTGCTCTTTACGTCAAGCTTCATTCTCAGGAAGGTACTGGGTTTGCGAAGCCTCATGATGACACGTACTGGACCCCTGTTCATTCCCGTTCGAAGCACTGCCAGGGTGTTTGCGATTTCATTGTAGCTGAGCAAGTAAAGTTTCTGATCCGAGTGATCCAAAGACAGCGAGATTAACTTGTCAGGCAGACCTTAAAAAAAATGTTTAGAAAAATTTCACTTTACGCATGCCACTTCCGAGAAAGAAAAAGCAGAAAAGGGAGACCAACTGATGCAATGAAACATTGGAAATGGAGGTTAGATACATCATGTCATCTGTAAGCACTCGTATAAGGCTAATCAATGAGATTCGATTTCATGAGAAGTATGACACCTGTTGCTTCTTTCTCTCTTTCTTTCTGCACAAATGCACCAATGGTTTATGGAATACTAGCGGTTCGATTGACTATTGGAAAAAAATAGATTCGAGCTGCAACTTCATGAAATATCTGTTGTTATCATTGAGAAATTAATAGGCCTATTTATATTAGTTACAGTGGACTCCTGTTATAACGAAGTCCTCGGGACCGGCAGCTTTCTTTCGTTATATTGATATTTCGTTATAACCGAACAAATCAACAATACAGATACATAGAGCAGATAAAGTTTCTGCCTGCTTATTTATTTCGTTTTAACCGAAATTTCTTCATAACCATGTTGGGTAAAACGAGGGTACACCAGTATATTCAACAGTATTGGCTATCGCTGTTTTGAAAAGGGAACTGATAGGAAAATAGAAGAAACCTTCGTTGAACACATCACGATTCAGGGATTAACGACACTAAATTAAATTTTGAAAGAAGTGGATAGATGATTAAATCTTATGAACACTGTAGCTCTGCAACTCAAATGGAAACTCTTTCCTTACTTGCAGTGATACTTGTTGTTGCTGTGTCCAGGAGAGAAGTTCGCAACACTGAGTTTGTTTCACCATGAACCCAGTAAACAGCCTCCTCAACAGGGTTACACGACAGAATTGTGGGTGCGGGTGAAGGCGGCACCCAGTCGTATATTTTGGCCGCGATAATTGATGGAATTTCTGTCATTTCAATGCGACCTACGAGAAACGAGTCGTTCCTTGCGATGACAGCAAACATTTCCTCTTCCAGTGGCAAAGCTGAGGGGGGAAATGTACCATGATAGGCCTTCGACAAATTTTTTGATAAGATTCATAGTTCGGATCCTTCACCTCGCCTACGAGGTCGAAAAAGGGCGGTTTGCCAGGGTGGTTTAGATATTAGTGTCAAGCCGCAATCCATGTATGCTCCTACAATGGCGCTGATCGAATCACTAGGGATGTACGTCACGAGTTTGACACCCACGAGTCGGACCACGAATCATACTACCCACGAATTATGCAGCCTACTAGTTAGACACGAGTGAACAAGGTCCCTGAGTTTGACACTGGGAAATCGAGGCCCATATGTTAGACGCAAGATGGAAAATGCTCACAAGTCAGATATTACGAAAAAAAGAAGAGTTCTGTAGGATGGTATCATGAAAAGAAAATGATTGGTAAGGAAACTGTAGTTCCTGAAAGCTTGACATGCAGAACTGCCTCCTCCTATCATTTTATCTCCCGTTATGTTATTAACCTGAACACCAACTGCGGTTGGCATTGTGGATGGCGCTGTTCATCCTGTCAAACTCTCGGCACTTATTTGCCAAGTGCCGGTCTCGTGGGCCATTTTTTTTCCTTAGTGTTGAACTCGTGAACCTCGTTTGTGTAGTGTCAAACTCATGAGCCCTATTTCCCTATGACCCTTCACCGTTGATCCTATGGCGCAAAAATTCCCGAGAAACTCACTGTACGGCAGTACATGAATAAATATAACTATACCAAGCTTCACGATGATGCTTTGGCCACTTCCGAGATATGGAGGAAGACCTGGAATTTAGCATTGTTACTTGACCTTTGACCTTTTGGCAAACCCCTTTTCCAGCGAATCTCTATTGGGTAATTCATTTATACACCAAGTTTCAAGAAAAAAATCTGCAGGCACTGCATGTATAGCTATGATGGAAAAAGTTGAATTTTGAGGAGTTGACCTTAAGCTTGGATCTTTTTTCACACCAAAATTCCAAAATAATTGCTGCCAGTCAGTACATGCATATGTATCAAGTTCCGTGAAGATACCGTGGACCATTTCCGAGAGACGGAAAAAAGAGTGAAATTTTAACATTCACTCGACCTTTGACCTCATAGTCCCAAACTTTCTCTAGAAAATCTTTATTGAGTAGTACATCTGCACACTGAGTTTCAAGAAAATAGGCCCTACCTTTAGGCACTGCATAGATATGGGGAAAAAGGTGAAATTTTTAGCATTGACCTTGACCTTTGACGTCAGACCTTATGACCCGAAATATTCCTTAAGGAATCTTATCAGCGGCAATACGTGAATACAAGTTTTGAGAAAAAGGGCATTGCATATATGGGGGATATACATGTAGTGAAATTTTGGGTATTTGACCTTGACCTTTGACATTGAACATGTGCAACAAAAAGAAAGTTGATAGGCACAATTTCGCCCACTCATACATGTACATAGGACCTACACATGCCAAGTTTCATTACGCTACTTCGAAAGGTTTTTTTACTTACTCTGGCAACAAAACTGATTACGAACAAACGGAAGGACTGAGCACATGAAGTGCAATTTGTCATTATTGTCTTTAAAGTTCATGTGTTCAGTCATGCATCACATTTGTTAACATAATTAGGTATCAACCATGTCTATGGAAAGATAAACTCGGAAAAAAAAACAGTTCCTCTTTCATCACAACCATCACTGAACTCTCCATAGATGAAAATAAACCATTATAAACCAAAGTTGGATTACTTTTTGTTTTGATACGCACTGTACATCTCCCGCGGTTATTAATAAGCACATTGGTTTTGAACAAAATATTACCACTATTACTTATTTTTTAGCAATCAAATTCCGACGTGATCGTCAGTCCAAAAATAAACATTGTTTTACCTTTCTCCTCGCAGAGGACCCACCGTTTCACACGCGATGCCGATGTAGACACGTCCTCTGACATGTATGATGTTGGCTTTGAAGATGGGTGTTTCGCCACAAGCTTTAAAATGCTTCCATCAACCATTTTTCTCTTGCCGCAGATCGTTATTATCTCATTGCACTGTTGCGAAACTACACGAATTTGAGAAAGGCAATTCAAGACAAGCTCAAAGCTAGTGTGATAAGAAAAAGCACAAATCAATAAGCACAACAGTGGAGATTTGATCAAAATCCGAGAAGTCGATAATTTGAGCCTTAGGACTAACGAATATCGACAAACACATCTTGCCATCAGAATCATGTAATTAATCGAAGGATTTTCATTAAAATGTAACTTTCCTGCAACTCCTCATGTGTGTAAATAAAATTTGGTACTCGTCGTCACATTAAAGGGGAAGGCTAGTAACTGATCAGTGGGAATCAGTGGGAATGCTGGGAGATGATTGTTCATTCAAGAGTTCATTGTATATCTATTGTTGTGTGAAAATGATTTGCTTCAGAACGGTCTCATATCCAAGTACTGTGCAGATTAATGCTCCGTCACTGACCAGGGACACTAACCTCGAAGCATTAAACTGCACATTACTTGAATATGAGACCATTCTGAAGCAAATCATTTTCACACAACAATAGATATATAATGTACTCTTGAATGAATCCCATAAGGATTGGAACAATCATCTCCCAGCATTTCCACTGATTCCCACTGATCAGTTACTAGCCTTCCCCCCTTTTTATAATGACCAAAACCCTTTTCAGTCACTCTATCCGTTGCCTGTAAATTGCTCATACATGTCTGATATTTCTTACATTTAGTGAAAGCTCTTTATAACACAGATTTTGTTTGTTACTGGCAAATTTAATTAGCCCTTCACGTTAAATGTTCTTTTTATCATTTTGGTTCCGGAGTTTGGAGGCAATGACATTCGTATACCGAACAATACATGTACCCATGAAAAATGACAGTGAGCTTATGATGATGGGACGACATGTCGGTCGTCCCCTGCCATTGCGCTTTTCACATAAAATAGTAATAATAATAAAATGATGACTTAATTTTAAAAAGAAAGTGATACTGTGTATGACTGACGATATAATCATGATAATTTCAGGGTACACGTTGTACATATTTAATGCATTCAAGATATGAAATCATTCCCATCAAGTCGATGTTGCCGTTGACAGAATTTCTCACCATGTGTAACACTTATACTGAGATGATGGCACATAATGTTTCTACAGCAATACGTATACGTTCATCGAAGAAACATGACAAGAAGACTCACCAACGAGATCACATAAAACGACAACTATCAAGACGGTCCCCTTCATGTCAAATGTGCTTGTACTCTTCTGACTGGCTTCAAAGAGTGAAAAGCTTCTATGCGAGAGGTATACGACTGAGATGATGGCCTACGTGGTAATATTCGCGGTGCTAATATTTATACACATTTCGCTGAACAACAAAGTGGGGCCAAAAAACAAAAAAAAAAACACGAAAATGTTTTTGCTTGCCACAATAATTTCCCAGAGCAGTTGATGTCTTGATTCCGCGGAATCAAAAACTGTCGAAACTCATCTCATCCGGACGAAAAATTACTCACGCGCGAAAATATCTACTTTTACAGTACTGCATACTTTGGTTTTCAGTCTTCTATACGTTTTTTTTTTTCTTTCTTTATCTGCAGGAGTGCTGACTGATTTATTTATGATCACAAATACCTTCCACTTTTCCATCCCGGATAAAAGCACACTGTTTATTGATTAAAATTACCCCTCGTGCGAATTATGGACAGCAGTTACGGCTGTAAGCGAATGGTAAATTTCGAATAAAAGTCCTTTATGACCTTTAGCTGGAGTGGCGAGGGCCTTTAATGGCCCCTATAACTGGATGAATAATATCTCTTAAGGTGTACATCCAGTCCAAATATATGTTAGCCTTATAAGAAAGAGAAGAATATTACGAGTTCAAGGTATAGTTTTGATCGAAATTGGACGAAAAAAAGGAGGAAATTGTGCCATTTTGTACTTTCGCTGTTTTGGGAGGAAACAGTTCTTGAACAGTCAATATGAATATGTAAACGACAAAGTGAGCTTTCCCTTCACATTGTTCAATATAGCTTTGTACAAAAATTTGATTTTCCCACTTTTTGATTCAAAAGCAATTCTGCCCTATAGGCTCAAATCGTCGTATATCTTTCTGATCACTACTCTGAAGTTATTCGACTAGGAACAACATATTTCATGCTTCAATGCCAGAAACACTGAATTTTCGTCATTTTTTTTACATGATCAATGGAAAATTGTGAAGTTGAAATCATAGTTAGCTCACTCATTTTCACATTCATGTTTATTGTACAAGAACTGTTAGGCAGAAATGAGCGAAACTTCAAATTGTCTTAAAACGTCCTTATTTTCCATTCAATATTAGTAATATTTTTACCGTTGAACTCGTAAGGTTTAACTCTTCATTATCAGGCTGAAATGTATTTGGAATGGATTTTCCCTGTGAAAGATCTATCACCAGTTTAACTGATTTTTTTTTTTTTTGGCTTGGCATTCAATATTTGTATTACTGCTTGAAAATAGATTGTCCTTTGAAATAAATTTCCATTTTCATGTTCATTGAAACAAATGTTATCTAAATATTAGGCTGTCAGGAAGTTACTCACGAAAAATGTCCTTGAACAAACAAAATTACAAGGCTCTGCAATGTGCCAAGTCCTGGCCCAATACCTAATGGCTATGTATAGTAATGTTGGATATGGTGTTCCATTAACCAGCAACGCCGGCTCAGTCGGGGGTGCTTGAACTTGTCAGGCTCGGGATTGGTGCGAAATCACATTTAGTCATTAGACAATGGTTCTAGTTTCTACCGCATGAACCTTGACATTATCAAGTCGCTGATCAAAGTTAGATATCCAACTGTTAGATCAAAATAGATCTTAAAGTTCCCTCATACCGTTCAATACAGAATAGTGGATTTCAACTTTATGCCCTAATTTACTTACATTCTGATGTAAATTTCTACAGTTCAGTCACAAGTTTCCAACTCAACCGATACAACTCGATAGATGGAAAACGCACACATACAATTGCGCGCAAATACAAAAAAGAATAACCGGAAAGGCATTTTCTGAGTTTCTGCATGTTCGGAAATTCGGTAATTTTTTGTTTCGAGAAAACCAAAAATAACGTTGGTATATTCAAGTAAAGAAGCATTCTTAGTATTATATAACCCAAATTGATGTTTAAGTCTGGCTCTTCTCTCTGGAACTCGTTGCCTTTGAAACTGAGAATAGAGACCTCATTACCTCTGCTCAAGAAAGAACTCAAACCCTTTTTGTTTCAGTAACTATGTGCTTTCTTTCATTGTGATCTTTTCCTGAATGAAGCAAAGTGAGAGGAGGTCTCACCTTTCTGCGCCATCCCACTGTGTGAAAGACATGGTGCATTAAAACGCTCCATCATTATCATTATTATCATTATTTCTTATTATTTTGGTTTACAAATATTCAAGCCGAAAAATAAAAGAATCTGACCCAGCAAAAACAAACCCAACATGAACTGCTTGGTCGAGAAAGACAGACGATATCTTATCAACAGACCAAATATTTTCCACAGTACCACCATATTTCCATTATTTGTATATATTTCAAATCCATTCAATATTAACCACAAGCAAAGAAAAACATTAATTATTAGAGGTTCATTATGGGTAGCACAACCATTTTCGTTCACGACAATTCAAGCCAAAAGATAAAAGAATGTCACCCTCAAAGAAACCCTATGAACGGCTGAACACTCACCACAGATGGCAATTTGTATGGGTCCAAACACATTGAGTTCGTGAAGTGATTGCCCTTCACAAACGCATGTCACAAAATCTTACAGACACACGGACGGGCACTTATTTCCGTGACTAAAATCTGCACATGATTGTAGTTATAACAACGAGCTAAAATGTGCCCACGAACATGATCACAAACTCGAACATTTACCTGAAAAGAACCGATTGAATTGAATTGAATCTATTTTGATTTATCTCTTATATTTCACGACAAACCCAAGTAAGACACATGTCACTGGAAAAAAGCAGCATTAAAATCCTCAGATTACAATTTCAAATGTACAAACGCATAGCTACATAAAATACAATGATACAAGAGTAAAAACAATTAATAATAATAATTAATAATATAATAAATTGATTAAACTATACGGAACCTGGGATAAGGTCGATTACGAATAAAAGTTTGAAATATGACGGAACCAACTAAATGTTTGTATTGTTCAGGTTGACCCGGTCGGTTTCTACAATCTAATTTGTTTCATAGAGTAAAAAAAAAGAAAATAGCCCTGAGAACGAAGGCAATCATTTTCCCCCCCCCCCATATTAACAATGAAAAACAAGAGGTAAAGACGGAAAAAAGGTAAAAAACCATGTTCACACATTGAGAAGAACCTCTCTAGAGAAAATTCCACATAAATATTATATAATATACATGAATGTTAAACTGAATTCCAACTTGCCTGAACGCCAAAAAAAAAGTCAAAGAAAAAAATCATTTTACTATCATGATAGTGTATTGGGTGAAAATTATTCACTTTCGTACATTTTTTAACACTGAATACTTAAAATAGCAAGCGATCAAGCGTGAATTGCAGTTTTTGCTGTTTAGTACAATGCGCACAATTATTACAAAATTAAAGGTTGCAATCAAGATATTTACCTATTGATGACATGGTAATTTTTTTTTTTTATCGATGTTTTTGCATAACTTGTCCTTCAAAGGGTAACATCAGTTCAAAAGTTGAAAAAATAGGGGACTGAAATTATTTGAGTATACACAGCAGGAGACTTGTTGACAATTAAGGTGGATGTAACGTTCACTTGAAATGTGTTTGATTATCATCATGTATACATGCGAATCTTATTAAAGCACACTTCATGGAGATTACATGTTCGATCATAGTATTAGACAATGCATTATGACGATGCACAAAGTACTTTCAAGATCATCATATAGCAGTTAGTATACAAAATAAGACTGTGGATGTTAACTGGTGAAAATCATATACACACAATTTTTGAGCGGAGTAAGACGATATGGCAGTAGCTGGAAATGTTGACGACGGTACAATAATGGCTTCAACAATATAACTAAAGATAAATTGCAAAGAAGTTTAATATTAAGAAATATATTGTAGTTTATATTATGATTAGAAAAGAGATATCTCGTCTCGCGTATACTTTTCAGTAAATTGTGACTATTAAGGTACGCTGCTTGGTTCCCAATTCATTCGATATCCAGGCGCGTTATAGGACTCTTTCAGTCTCCTCTTGTGACAGTCCGCGAGATGTACCATGCTATATGCACCTTATCGCGAGGTGTTGAGCTCCATCTCGATACACGCTTATTTTACACTACCTATAAACGACCAGTTGAACCTTGAGTTTGCATATTTCAAGGTGTGTTTTGCACGTTGTTATTCATGTAATGACTGCGTTTAAGCTTGAATAATGGTCCACCTAAATTTCTTATAATAATTGTGAAAATGATAACGATAATAAATATATTGATAATGATGGTAATAATAACAATAATGATAGTGATAATAATAACAATAAATCTAGAAAAACAAGAAAAATTATAATAACAAAACCTTGCCTATCCAGGATATCCTCTTCAGTTTTGCCACTGCTCAGAGGACCCTGTCATAATCTAAACTTTCGTCTTAATTTACACTATCTAGGCTGTCCAGACTTTTACACTCTATATCTATAGGCTGCATAAATTATGTTACACACCATTCGATAGAAGTTTTGATTTGTTTTATTTATCCGCGAAGATATATAGTTTCAGAACACGTAAGAATAAAACACGCCAATGACTTTTTAATGACAGTAAAAAAAGACACTCCATAATTTTGGGACTATTTTAGTAAGTTTTTAATTAATTTTGATCTCTTCTCTAGTTAGCTGATTTTCCTGTCACCCCACCCCCCATCCATCATGAATGAATGTTACTGGGACATTATTAAATACATGCAATAACCTAATATTGTCTTTTGCTGTTTTCTGTGTATTTTGCAAGTTTTCCATAAAAGTTGTTTTCATTTTCGTGCGCTTTGATGATGAAGTGTTTTTTTCTTTATATTTAATCCCACATACCTTTGTGTGCATAGGCTTACAGACGGATTTCAATTAAGCACATTCACAATATTGAACCGTATCATCCCATCAGAAAGATATTCCTTTATATTGACACCTCCCCAGTATCGCATGTCGTAAAATCTTATCGCATTGCCGAATCTTATTAGGCGTATATATCTCCTGACATTGTTGGCCAATACCATGAAAGAGTCGTCGCCCAAGTGGCGAACCTCACACCACGTAGCACTGATCCTACCAGATGTTACCCGGTAGCGTGTCCCTGTTTTGCCGTCGTCTGTGACGATATACAAGTATACGTGAAAAGCGTGTGCTTCACACCAGTAGATGTCCATACCTGTGCAGCCAGAGGAATTTGAGTGACATGCAAACGCGTTCTTTATCAAATTGCATCGATAAAAGATGAATCAATTACATGAGTAATCATAATCAATATTTGAGCATAGATTGCGACAAATAACGAAAATGTTTAATTTCGCCTCTGATCGTTTGAAATGGTGGAGTTTCTCAGGCTCTAGCAGCAATTTCGAAAGTGTCTCCCCAGCATATGTGACCCGCTACAACAAAATGATCCTAAAGTCGGGGGAGGTCGATTATTTGAAAATTGCACGATATAATCCCCTAATCTTTCTGCTTTAAATTGATATATAACACATTTTATAAAAATAATCGGCTGCGGAGATATCGATGTTTAAAAGAGAGCATGTCGAGACGTCTTGAAAATCACTGTTACGAGAAAAGCGCCCTGAAAGTCTTCCTTTCGACGCAATCGCGATCAAGGGACACGTAAGTCAGTTTTCACCTCTGGACAATAGAAGGTAAGCCCTAGCAACCCCCCAAGAGCTCATTCAAGCACATCAGCGTCGGCGGTCTCCTCACCAACCAATCAGTGACCAGGATGTGAGAAGCGGCTGAACATAGTGCACCCCACCCGCACGCACCAGTCGACTGGGCAGTGTGCGAGCTCCACGCTTCGGTTAGCAGCAAGCAGCAAACTGACCAATGAGATCACTCTGGTCGTTGTTAGGGGCAGAACCTATCTGTGGCGCTCAATCCAAATTTTCGAACCAGTTTCTGCTTCGTTGAAACGCCAAAAAACATGGCTCAGAAAAACGCTATTTTTCGGTCTTTCCTTTGATCATTTTGCTTCAAAATTTCGACAGATGATAGAAGACATGTTAGACTCCAATAATATATCAAAATCAGAAAATTCTAAGTTTTGACCAATTTTAATGCTCTGACTTCAAACTCGATTTTCACGGCTTCGACCGTGCGCGACTTTAGGACCTTTTTGTTGTAGCGGGTCACATATTCTTCGTGAAACCGTTGTTTTTCCTCCTCGTTGCTTTGGGAACCAGGAAATCTTCAAGCAACCGGAAATGTACAAACGTCTCAACGGGAAATGCGCGAACGTTTATTTTTCTTGACGGGAAATTTTACAAACGCATCCGTCACATGTACAGATTATTCACTTCAATCGTGTCATAATTATGTAGAAGGTGGATAAACTTTGGATAAAAACTGCTCGTGAACCTTGACCATTTGCATTATTTAAAAGACCAACAACAACAAAACAAAAAAATAAACAAAAACCTTGAAAAACTCCCATTGCACTTGGCAGGTTGCATCCCTATCGCTACTGGATCTCAATTTGTTTAATCCTATTAAGCCCAAGCTATCTTGACCCCTTTTTTATTATTTGATGTATCATCGTCATATTTGACACGTGGGTAAAGTAACTCACAAGGTCACCCATGGAGGGCGCTATTTACCAAAATTTAAAGAAATACATAGGAAATATGCTAAAAACATGATATTTCTGTACAATTTCTTTATCCCATTATATCAGAATGTCTTATTATACAGGGGCCGCGGATCCCCCCCCCCCCCTTTTGATACACACACTTTTCGATCGTGAAAAAAAAAGAAAGAAAGGGGAAAAATCAGGGGAAAATCACTCTACCCGAATTGCTCACAAGAAGTGTTCTTCAGATCGCTTTATCTTGATTTTAAAAACGCAAAAGCTCCGTCGAGCGGGAGGGGGAATCCCCCTCCCACATCCCCCCTACCTCATTAGACTTTGTACACAAATAGATGATGCACACGCGGAATAAGAGCTAAATGCCGTGATTTTGCTATTAACACTTTCCTGAAAAAAGTCCAAATTCTTTCGAGAAATCTTTTGGGGGGGGGGGTGGGGGAGCTAGAAAAAAATCCAAGTATTGCACCAAAACTTTGCACCAGATCGCTGAATTTCAGGTCTGAAAATGCAAAATCACCTTCGTGTGGGACGAGAAATATCCCTTTTGTATATACACCCTCGTGAGCATGCCTTTTCTGTTTGATTGCTTGACAGACAACGTTCATAAAATTAATTGTAACAATAGATTAATACAAGAAGTTTATATATAAATACTACCACAATTGTTCAATAATAATCCACATCAAGATATCCTGCTACCTTGAACAAGTAGGGCCGTTTCAAGTCGATAAAAGACGGAAAAACATGCATCAAATTGCACCATTTACAACATAGAAATGCAAAAAGTGGGAGGGGAACACCCCCCTCCCACACCCTCCCCCCCCCCCCCCCCGTTTCCTCCGCTCGCTGGGGCTCGGTCGCTTCGCTCTCTCGCATAGTAACCACCGCCGTCCCAACATCACACGATCATTATCCAGGCTACGCCGGTGCGTCTAAGCCGGGGGGGGGGGGGGGTTCAAGTCGATAAGAGACGCAAAAAGATGCATCAAATCGCACCATTTACAACATCAAAATGCAAAAAGTTCTTCCCAAAAAGGTGTGGGAGGGGGAACATCCCCCCCCCCCCTTCCCTCCGCTCGCTCGAGTTCGGTCGCTTGGCTTCCTCGCATAGTAACCGCCACCCTCCAAAGATCACAAGATCATTATTTATCCAGGCTACGCCGCACAGTGGGCCAGAGAGATACCAAAGTGCGCCAAAAGTCACTTTGGGCACTTGGGATTTTTTAATTTTTGACATGCGCTCTTGAGAGGTAATGCTTTGAAGAATATATCATTAAAATATTTGAATCAGGTATGTACATTAAAGGGGTATATTTCCTACCTGAAGTAGCAAAATACAATATTTTAAGAGTTTCAAAGCAAATTGTAACCTCTTTAATAAATAAATAATTTCAACATGTAGTTTTTGAGATATCAACCTGTAATTTCTCCCACATATTTCTCAGAGTTCATTTTACGTTATGAATGCCGTAAAAATGCAAAGAAACTTAATGTTCATGAACATTTTACGCTAAATATCCTGGAAAAGAGGCTAATTATTTGTCTTTTTAATATACCCTAATGAAAAGTTTCGATTGCCACGGATTTCCAATTAAATTCTATTACCACCACATTCCCTGATGTCTCAGCTTTAAGCTGATACCAGATTTGGCTGCCACCTTTTGCCACTTTTTGTGTTAGAGCCGATTTTCCGCGACACATTACGCCTATTTTGGACCTTGCAGCCGCTTAGGAATGCTGTTATATCATACGGGGCCGCATGAGGGCGGCATTTTTTTATTCATTTATTTTTTCTCGCACGTTAAAGACACAGAAACATGAATAACACTGAATAAGAGGCAAACAGAGTTATAAAATAAATGTATAGGGCTAGTCCGGCACCTAAAAGACCCCTCCTCCGAAGATAAAAGAGTACATAAATATCGTATCCGGGCACTTACCCCCTGGGCAACTACCCTCCGGATAACTACCACCCGGATAATTACCCCCCAGGTCTATTCCCCCTTAGGGCAACTACCCCCCGGACAACTACCCTCCCAGGGCAATCACCCTCCAGGGCCATTACCCCCTAGGAAAACTACCACCCGGTCATCTACCCTCCTAGGGCAACTACCCCCAAGGGCAATTACCCCTAGGACATCTACCCCCCGGATAACTACCCCCTGGGTAACTACCCCCTGGATGACTACCCCCCGGATAACTACCCTCCAGATAACTACCACCCGGATAACTACCCCCCGGATAACTACCCCCCGGATAACTACCCCCTGGATAACTACCCCCCGGAGAACTACCCCCTGGGTAATTACCCCCCGGAGAACTACCCCCCGGATAACTACCCCCCGGATAACTACCCCCCGGATAACTACCCCCAGGATAACTACCACCCGGATAATTACTCCCCGGATAACTACCCCCAGGATAACTACCACCCGGATTACTACCCCCCCCCCCCCCATTAACAATACCCCGAACCCCCCCCCCCCCCGCCCCCTCCTGATACTTACCTACTGGACAACCCTCCCTCCCCGCCCCCCGAAAGTTACCACCCGTCGTATATTTTCCATAAGTTCATAACACCATATCAGAAGATGCACCTTTCTCTTACACTGTCATCACTCTTTTGGCTTGTCATTTATTTTCTACCGTTATAACAAATGATAGACGATAAACATAAGAAAAAGAAAGTTGATTTCACAGCAATTCATATTCCCTTAACATTAGCGAGGGACTCTTCGATATAAAGCCATAATTTCTGATAGGATCCGGGCACGGTTTTATGAAAGTTATCAGTCCTGACAAGCTGTCAGTTCCACACAATTACCAATCGTTGTAGGTCGATCAAAGCAGGTCCATGGTAACAAGTCAGTGACTCGAGCTTATCAATCAAGCAGAACCCATGGTTTTATTGAAATTATTAGATACTAACAACATGTCATAACTGGCAACTTTTATCAAAAGGTGCCCTAATCTGTCATGAGAGTAAAATTACAGCTTGTTTTACATACAAGTAGAATTGTGCTAGTTTTCAAATTAAATGTTCTCGACACTTTAAGAGGAAATCCAGTTCAAATATAAGTTAGTCTCATTAGAAAGAGTAAAATATTACGAGTTTAACGGTATTTTTTTTTTTTTTTTTTTACAAAACACCCCTAGTTGTTAACGAAGTCTTTTGTCCTGCACCCTCTTTTTGAATAGATCTAGGGAGAGTTGTAGTTGACAGAATCCTTTTTACATTATAGGGCTGCTCTGTTTTATCCCGGCCATTTCAAGAGTATTTTTTTTTTCTCAAAAAATTGAATC